>NC_143017.1:134721283-135021283 GCF_055824585.1 Amblyomma mixtum
CACATCAGTAGATGAAAGGTACGACAGCTATGAGCGATGTCCTCCAAGATCGGGCATTAAGGCAGGGTTGGCTAAACATACCTAAACCCTGATCTTTTTTTTTTTTTTTGCGCACAGAAAAACACGCAAAACACAGGGAGAACGTACAGGACAAGAGCGCATATCGCTGAAGCCAAAAGTGCAGAACACAGTGCACATTGCTCACCGAGCGGAAGAGTACACAAAAAAGAGCCCAATGGTGAAGAAATATAGTTCAGTAAAGCAGAAGGTTGGGCTAGTTGGTAACGATCGTTACCAACTAGCCCAATTTTCTGCTTTACTAAGCCCTGGCGCGTCGCCAAATCTTGGAGGTCGTGTGTGAGAATTATGACCTGCGCAACACAAATAAACCGCGTCGCGGCGCTGAACCTTCCACCTCGTGCAGTCCGACCGTTGCTCCATGCTGCGCGGTGTAGGAGTAGGTCCTGTTATTGAAAAAGTCGTAAAAAAAAATCTGTATTCGAAAGAAGTCGTATTCGAAATCTTGAGGACAGATTCGATTAGTTTAGAATAATTTTAAATGCGTACTGTTTGATTCGTTCAGCGAATCGAATAGGGGGATATTCTATATGCTTGTCGAAATTTTTGGAACAACAGCGCATCCCTTCCCCCCCCCCCCCCCCCCCCCCCCCCCCTATAAAGCTCTCCAAGGTATTTACTTACAGTGAAGCTTAGGCAGTTTTACAGGATGTTTTCTATTACCTTCGGCATTCGTTGTCCTGTTAGACTAAGTGCACGCGCGGGTCACGAAAGACGGACGTAATCCTCTAATCTAGCGGAATAAACTAAGATACGTTCAGCTTTCTCACTTTCCTTTTATTAAACTTATCACAGCATTGCATGAAGCTTGCGGAATACCACGTCTCACAACTATAGTTTGCAGCACTGTGGAACCTGCGCCGATATGAGCCACTCAGAACGGCGAACTCTATAAATGTATTCCTCTGTCCTCTTCACTCCGCGGTCGGTGGCTCCATCGTCAGGGAGAAAAGAGCACCTGCATGCAGCTGCTGCACGCATGAGACTCGGTGGACGCCATGTTAGTCCATGGCGGCGCACCACTGCGCAGCAGGCCTCCGCAGTGCTAACTTCGTAGTCTTTGCTAATTTATTCAGTGAATGAAACGCTCTATTATTAAAAAATAAAAATGAACTACCAACCCTACCACTGCAACAGTCATTTGAAAAATAGTTCAACACTGTCAAAATATTTGAGGGACTATTTGCTGTATTCCTGCAGCCCTGACTGGGCCAGAAAGCTGTAGTGCTGCGCAGTGCTGCAAACCACTTGTGAGATGGAGCATACATAGTAGGCTACAACCCAATAACGCAGCTTCGGATGCCCCCCAACGCTCTGTAGACAATAGCGTCGATCGCTTGTCATATCACCGCGTTTAATCCAATGCCGTGACATCGCAGGCGGCTGGAAGGTGCCTCTGTAAAGTGGGATTAACCACGACATTATGGCTTGGTTTGTGGGGTTTAACCTCCCTAAGCGACTCAGGCTGTGAGGGACGCCGTAGTGAAGGGCTCCGGAAATTTCGACCACCTGTGGTTGTGCGACGTGCACTGACATTGCACTGTACACGGGCCTCTAGCATAGCAGTGCAGACTAGTGGGCTAGTTCGTGAAGCGACATACGAAAACTTTGCGCAAACCACGACGGGACACGAAGCAGAAACACGTACACACACACACGAGCGCTCGTGCGTGTGTGCGTGTTTCTGCTTCGTGTCGCGTCGTGGTTTGCGCTGTTTTCTTGATTATGCCTCTAGCATCTCGCCTCCATCGAAATACGATCACCTCGGCCGGGATCGAACCAGTGTCTTTCGGGTTACTAGCACATAACTACTGAGCCACCGCGGCCGCGTTAAGGCCATTGAGGCATGCAGTCGTCGCGATCTTTGAAGTTTTTTTTCAGAGTTTAGAGTTGTTTTTTAGAGTTGTTTTAGAAGGCAATAAAAAAACGGTAACAATTAGCAATTTTTACAGGCTACCTTGCTTGCTCCAGCACTGGAAAAGTAATTATACCGCTATTTATTGGAAGGAGTTAGAGTTTCTATTGAGAAGGTCGCCGAACACGCTGCGACGTGATGCATAGATATACGCAGCTGTGATCACATAGGTTGACAACCGTTGCACGCGCAAGCTGCGAGCAGGCCGCGCCATACCAGCGGCTGACGTCAGAGCTTTCTTTGAACGCCAGAGAAGTTCGCGGAGGTATTTGCTGTCTTCATTAGACGCGCCGCGTCGAACATATACTAATGCGGAGACATTTGCTGAACTGCTAAATCGATCACCCGTATAGTATTTGTAATTAAAATATATTTTAAACTGCGTTCCTCAGGAATACTGCGCGGCTGCATGCATCTCTGCGTAAAGCGAAATCGACCCACGCAGTCATTTCCATTTTTAAATTTTGTTTCAGTACTGTTTTCAGCTCATCTAAAGTGAGGGTAGTCAAAGACTGCTATAGCTTAAATAACTGGTACTACAGCAAGGGTGAACTGAGAGTGGTCAATGTTTGAAACACGCATACGGAAGAAGCCAACAGATATTCAAAAGAGGAACCAAGTTTTTGTTTTTTTTAGACAGTACAAACACACAACTTGAACAAAAAAAAAAAGACAACCACAACATAGCACATTATCCTTGCCCTGTACACTTTTTTTTTCGAGGCTATTTAAAGGTTTCGCTTCCTTTTTGTGTGTGTTTCTTATGCATACACCTTTTGTCAAAAATATGTGAGCCACTTTACAAATAGCCGCAGCAGTTCCAGGCTGTTATTATACACTCCTCCCTGAGCTTTTAACTCGCCCAAAGCTTGCCAAAATAAGGAAGACTGACCAGCTTACCTATTACAACCTCAGAGTGCAGCAACGACACAGCACCCAGAGATCAAAGCCTGAAAACTGGTCGGTCTATGCGCAATTAAACTATCCTTGCGAATTCTTTCCAAAGTGTGAGTCTACCTCGCCGAGTTTGCGACCCTGTAAGCTCAGCCCCTCAGCATTATATATGTTTGAGCACAGTCCAATAGAGTGAGCAAACTAGCTCGCCTCCCAGTTCGTTCAGTGCAGGAAGCAGTGGTTCAAGTCGAAGAACTCGCAAGTGGGCATATGACTTTGTATCTCCAGCCACAGAAGTTGAATTTGTAACGTATATGGCGTGACATCTTACGGACGTTCATCATGATTGGGCCGACTGCGTGGAGCCTGACCTCTGGGACCTCTTAGCCATTTTCGTGTTTTTAGTGCGCTGCATTAATTCTATACACTGCAAGTAGGAGTCCAACAGTAGGACGAAGGTCTGGGTGAACAGGAACTGCGCGCAAGGAACTATAACGCAAGAGGAACGATGAAAGCGTCCCTAACAGTCACATGAATTAAGAATGAAAATAGCCTTTAAGCTAATTATAATTTGAGGTTTAGTGGAGTAGCCAGAAGATTTTGTCTATCCAGACTGACTTTTATACCGCGGTTCATGGACCCTTTGATGGTCATACCGGAATTGAGAGCTTTGAGAATAGAAATGAGGAAAGGCAGTGACCACTACCAAGGCTCAGGGACGGGAATATCGATTCAGTGGTAGAGGCGTATATTGAGAGTCATGTTTTGAGTTCCTCAACTTTCAGCACGTCGATTTCTTTTATTATTTTACAGAAAGGCGCCAAAAATAAGCGGCACAGAGAGAAACAACAAGCTTTATTAGTACCTTCTGTTTACCAAACACAAGGTACCAACACAAGGGACCAAGGTACAAGCGATAAACACACAGAAAATCTCTACCATCATAGAAACACGCGAAAAAGAATGTGGTAGACAATTTTTTTCTGTTTACGCACTGCCGGTTAAATTTCTCTCGTTAGATGTTAGTACTTCTTTGCCGCTTACTTCTGGCGCCTTTTCGTAGAAAACGTCAAACTCGACTAAGCCCTTGTCAAAAGGAATCTTCCTCGATTTTCACCACCCACTTTCACAAATATGCAGCTCACGTACTTTTGTTGTTTTGCTTGTTTCAATAACACTTGAACACTTGTTTTTCTGTCCTAATATGATAATCGTCCATATATATGTTTTCTTTATTTCATTTTTCGAGTTATGTCACTTCCTCGTATTCACCTGTGTTCTTCTGTCACAAACTGAGCGAAACGTAGACCGGTACGGAAACGAAAAGGAATCATTGCAAACATTACAATTAAACAAAAGTGCTTCTCACTTTTATATTTTATTCTTGACCGCAGCGAAAAGTTTTATTCGGAAAAGATACCGTCGTCCATGCCGGTGTAGAAGTTGGCTTATAAGTAACGTGACGCTTCTGTTTCAGTTATATTTCATTTACAAATAAATACCAGCTTTATTTCAACCTGATTGTGATTTCAAATTCAGGACGGTGAGTTTGCAGATGAACCAAAGGTGTGCGTATGCATATTTTCACTAAGCTATAGTCACGTGCAGGCCATATGTCTTCGAACTACCACATGCACAGCCGGAAATCCATGCTCTAAACACTAATGGGAGTAAAAATGAAGTAAAAAGGAAATAAGCTGTCCTGTAGCCCTCCTCCTCTTGGGGGCGAGGTATTCTCCACAAGTTCCGGAGTAGATTTCGATCACTAAATATGCCGAATGCTTACTCTCGGCAATAGAGGTATGTTCCCACTGCAAAGCATAGTAACTTAATGCAGTTAGCAATGGGAGGAGGCTGTTTCACCGGAGGTCTTCAGATTAGCTTTGTACTTGTAGAACTTCGCATGTTTTGAAGGGGGAATTTGTTTCTGTTGCCAACCTCAAGTATTCCGTATTTTTAGTGACGGAATTCTACTCCAGGGCTTGGGCAGCACACCCTAGCCCTTAAAGAGAGTGCGCTAAAGTACAGCTTACCTTTCGTGCTCAGAGTGCAGCCAGCGACCGGTAGCACCATGTATGTATAAAGACGCTTAACCATCCTGGCTGGATTTCAGAAGTATATGGCAGGGCCTTTTAACCTTTACACCAGCGACTATGGTTGCTACTCTTCTTCCTGACGTCACAAAATGGTGGCCGCCACGAAGCACAACGATTACAAGCTTTCGATTATCGCCCTATATGGCACTGAGAGTACTTCATTCGTACCCGGTGCAAAATATAAAGACCCGGGCTCGAAATACAGCCATCACAAGTGACCAGCTTCAACAGGCGAGAATACGGCCATCTGACATGTAGCGACGGCACCCAAGGGAAAAGGTACACAGATGCACTGAAAAAGAGACTGTTTATTTGGGCAGAACTAAAACTGAAGAAGCAGCTCCGCGTTAAGAATCAAAAGACGCACGCTTGGCGGTCGACGGCACCAGAGTGACAGCTGCTCTCGGCCGCACTGCATATATAAATGATGAGAGGAAACTTTCCAGCGTGAAGAATCCCGAGCATCGTATGTAGGAACTGTAGCTCGGGATCCAAAGCGATCTGCTCATGTCTAGCGCGGCACACAGAAAGTTGTAAGGATGGGAGCTGACGTAAAAAAAAAAACAATTAACACGAAAAAAACAAGCATAACAAAGGGTGACGGCGGTGCGAAGATGTCATTTTCGAGCTCTGACGTCAACTTGGACAGCTTTTGAAATATCTGTGAGCAGCTCACTGTAAAACCATTAAATATCGACTTGACAAGAATGGCAAGTAGCAACAACCTTCGTACCAGAGACGGAGGCCAATATCTAACTTTTTTTTTTCCTGAAATATTCGCCGGTGCTACCATATACGCATTTGGAGTAATACCACTCGAATAAATTCGGCTATAATAATTGGACAATGTAGTTGGAAGGAGACTGTCGATCAAAATAAATTATTAGCATGGTTATGTGAACGCTTCTCTTGCTTCAACATCATATACCATTCGGCCTCCCCCGCGGTGATATACGCTGTTGTGCCGCCTGTGGCTGGGAGTGGCGTTCACAAACGCCTATTCCCATCTCATCTCAACGGCAGACTCTCCAGCGTGTGGCCAGTGCGGTTGTGATGAAACGATCGGACACCTCCTTTGTGACTGCCCTCGTTTTGAGCGAGAGCGCGTTTTCCTAATTGCTACTCTGTACCGCTTGGACTCGCGTCCTTTAACAGAGTCCAACGTTCTGGGGCCTTGGACACAACCTTCCTCGCAAAGGAAAGCGGTGAAAGCGCTCCTGAGATTCTTAAGGGACTCGGGGTTGTATTCCCGTCTATAATTTTTTAAGTTTTCAGTGCGCGCCCTCTGTCCCCGTGACATGGTGGTCGCTGGACACTTAGAAAACTCATTTCATTGCCGCTCTTTTTTCTTTTTTCCCCTTTGTTCCCCACCCCAAGTGTAGGGTAGCCAACTGGGCATCGCCTGGTTAACCTCCTTGCCTTTCTGTCCATTTCTCTCTCTCTCTCTCTCTCTCTCTCTGCGACAAAGCACGTTAGGAAGGAAATGAATTCGCAGCCATTTATAAAAGCTGGGGACTTTGGTTCGTTTAGTATAGAAACTAAACTAAACTAAACGAACCAAAGTCCCTAGTTTTTATAAGTAGCTGCGAATTCATTTCCTTCCTAAAGTGCTTCGTCGAAGAGAAGCGTTCACATAACCGTGCTAATAATTTATTTTGATCGACAGTCTCTTTCAAATTACATTGTCTAATGTACGCAATAATACTAAGGGAACATCTGGAGGCTTTAGTTGTCAATAGTCATCAAAATGTGCACATTTAGACCAATCGTTGGGACGGATTTAGGAACAAGGAGTCTACGAGGCGTGGTCTGGAACCTGTTGCGCACAGAGAGCGCTACAGTCGTGCGCCTAGCGTTCGCAGGTGAACGTCTCCGTGCAGCAGAAGTGTTTCGTGGTCGGGTTGGTCTGGCCAGGGGGCGCTGTCGGAGAGGGGGGCACCGTGAAGTGTGTGGTGGACGGCAAACTGGGCGTGCTCTCCTGGTGCGTGAACATGGGCACGTTGTACTCGTCACCCGAGTGCACGTCCAGCATGCAGATGCCGTTCATGCCCGAGGTGCGCGTGAACCGGATGCACGTCAGCGAAGGGCAGCACGGCACCGTCAGGAAGTGGCACTGCACGCGCCAGTTACAGACGCCCCGTTGCATTCTCCTCTAGCGGTATATGTCTGCGGTTATCCACAAGCTATCCACGATATCCAGATGGCCCAGGAAGAACAGACAGAAGGGTTAGACGAAGAAGAATGCAGTATTGATAGAATAATGGTTTGGTTTAGTTTAAGAAGGTTTAACGTCCCAAAGCAACTCAGGCTATGAGGGACGCCGTAGTGAAGTGCTCCGAAAATTTCGACCACCTGGGGTTCTTTAACGTGCACTGACATCGCACAGCACACGGGCCTAAGAATTTCGCCTTCATCGAAATTCGGCCGCCGCGGCCGGGATCGAACCCGCGTCTTTCGGGTCAGCAGCCGAGCGCCGTAACCACTGAGCCACCGCGGCGGGGCTGATAGAATAATGATTCTCAAGACGAGCTCCCGGAAGAAGAAGAAATGAATGATGTCGTAATACATGAAACCAGAGAGAGAAGCCCTTTAATGAAAAAACACACAAATCAGTCGACATCTAAAAATCGTTGGCATCCTACTCTGCGCGGGGAAGGAAATTTGGGAGATAAAGGCGGAAGGAGAGCGGTGCGAAAAAGGTAAAATAAAACAAAATGTGGCCATTACATGCGTACTAAGGTGCATCGTCAAGTAATGATGTTACATGTGAAATGATGAAGTGCAGAGTCCGACATATGAGCTAACAAAGTTCACTGCGTTAAGAATGTATGAGGATAACATGCAAAATTAATTAGAGCTTGTAAAGCACACGTAAGCGCAACCGGTGGAAACACACTTCTCCGGCAGCACTTATACACTCAGCGTATACGCAGTCATTTTTTGCGAACTTGTGAAATGGTGGTATCGTTTCTCTTTCAGCGGCAAGACCTTTGCACGAGTACATACGAAATCACCAGACCGTTCTGCCGTGTAATTCGTGTAAATGAGTAAAAGCTTCTTACGATGCCTCCCTCCGGCGTGCACTTGTCCTCAGCTCGGGTATGGCCGAACACTGACAGAACGATGACAACCGGGAGCAGCTGCGTGTTTGAGAGCAACGACACGATATCTGTCTCCTCTCTTTACCAGGTGCTAATTTAAAGAAAAAAAGAACACTGTCAAATGTTTAACGCTTCTCGGCCGTGTACCTGCAGGACTTTCTTTCGCTAACTTAAGGATCTAAGGCAAAATTTCCGGTGATTAACAAGCAGCGAATAAAGAACCTTCTCTGCGTGCATTCAACTATATGTGTGAATAGAAATAAGGCAAACGCACTTAACAGTTTTAATCAAATGCCACCTTTGGCACCTGATTTGAATTAATGTGCCATGAACCTGAAAGTTTTCCTAACTCTTGGACGGTAATAAATAAACTGTAATAAGGTCACAAGCTTCCGGCTCATCTATAGACGGCCCTTGGATATCGAGCATGATTTCCTTTCAAAATTCGGGCGGATAAAAATACGGCGCTATATTGCGAGTTTAATTTCAGCTACAAAACGGGTAATCCAACAAATATTTTCATTACTCGAGTTTTTTCTGGTTACTTTTTCCACTATAGATATCATCGACTATCAGCGCTCGATTTTATGCATTACATGAAGTGCTGTTTCTACTCGTAGTGATTTTCTTAAACCCCATAGAAATGACCGCTTTCAACAAGAAAATATTCGCCAAATAAGACGCTGCTTTTGTTCTCTCTCTCATTTACTTCAGTTGTTACCATACCCCTGTGCAGCCATTCCGCGTCAGTGCTAGACTTGCCTTCCTTTGTTCATTGCATAAACATTCCTTCATGATAAAAAAAAAAGCCATTTTAAAGCACAACAGCCTTATTGAACCTCTCTTCTTCTTCTTTCGCTGTCTCTCACAGCCTTGGAGAAGGACGTCGTTAGCGTAGGTACGGCTCATGCCATGATACTAGTAAGATGCCCTAACAGCATACTTGTGTTCGGGTCTCTCGCTTCTAAACATATACTTTGCGAGGTTATGTTCAGATTAAGCCAAGCCATGGATAACAATCGAAACATTACAAGTATAAAATAATAACCAACTGAGACCACCGCTTTAGATTAACTACGAGGAGGAGGAGGAGGTAGAAGAGGAAAGGCAGGGAGATTAACCTGAATAATAACCCGTTTGCTACCCTACATGGGGGGAAAAGGAGCGAGGGGATAAAAAAATGAAAGAGAAAGGGGAGTAACAGAAAATTGAAGACACTCTAAAAAGTCAGCGTTCGGTGAAGTCACAACCTATCGTGCAGGCCAGAAGTCCGCAAGAAGGTTAGCAGTGCCTTGGAGGCTTTCACCGCCGTCGATCGCCGCGGCCAGTGGCCGAGAATCTACGAAACATCCGCTAGTTCTTGTGCGGTGCCTTCTTCTTGGCGCTCTAGCAAATGACATTTTCTGCAGTGCGCATTTTTTGGGTAGAAATCACAATCCTGCCGATTTCATGTTTTATGCGTTGAAAGCATCCTAAGTACGTTCACATGTGAACACGTCAGGTGGAAATTGAGTTTTAACACTTCGCGCAGACGCGCGAGCGTCGCCGTATTCCGGGCCACTCAGGAGCCTATTGCGCATGCGCAATGGTATAGCTGTCACGTGTGGTACTTCGGGCAGAAGGTTGTCAACAGCGATGAGTTGACGTACGGCCTTCCAGATGTGCAAGAGCTCTCGAATAAACGGATGAACATGGATACGGCCTCAGTTATGTTTCACGCTTCCACGGAAAGAGGCTCAGCGGCTACACTCTAAACTTAAGGAGTAAAAATTGAGTAATCTGACCTCTAGCATACTCCTTTTTATAAAAGAGAGTGTTCGAGAGGACACCTTACTCCCTTTTTACTCTCATATAGGCATATTCGTGTTTAGAGTGTAGAGTCCGACGCCATTCACAAATTCACATCTCACCATTGCAATCACAGGACGGCGTCGGCGTCGAACTTGCACTCGACCGATTCGATAGGCCACGTACATCTAAACGATTTAAATATGCGAAACGATCTATGAGGCGCGAAAGCAGCGTAACTCACAGGAAGAGTAGCCCGCGGTCGTGTATAGCGGCCGCATGGGCGGCGTTTTTGATGAGCCGCTTGACTTTCTTCGGAGTGCGTAATTTCAAACGCGGTATGCGAGAGAACCCGTTAGTGTTGTCTAGCATGCAGCGTTGTTCGCGCGTATTACCGGCACAGAAGCACCCGGACGTCCACTTTCGTGCTGCAGCTATTCCCTATTACACTCGTCAAGAGCGTGACACGCTTCAAAAGAGTACGTGCTTCTAAGCATAGACGGGGCCTTTGATCGGCCATTCTGCGCAGAGAAAGACGAAATACTGAACGCTTCTTAATCTAGCGGGAGTCTAATTGGGAAAGCTGGCGTGGTACGGTGAACGATCGATACTTCTGAAATGCGCATTTATAGGCGCGCCGTTAATGGAGCCGGCAATGGCTTACAGCGGCGACAAAATACTTCAGGCACATGCAGTCGCTGACCGACCATCTGTCACACGTTTATCGCATAATGCTGGAGGAGACGAAAAAGTCCGTGTTTTCATTCCGACATTTTTTACCTGAAGCAGTGCATTTAGGTAAGTGGCATTCGAACATCCACTCAACATATTACGACGGCGCTGTGGGGCCAGATTTCGTTTCGATAATTTAATACGCTGTCGTAAGTATCATTTGGCTTTTGTAATATATTTTTTACTGATGACAATCATGGTTGAAAGACTTGCTGTGAGCTACGTGCCAGAGTTCTTTTTTACAGCTTCACATCAATGTTTTTTCGTCGTTCTTTGCGTCAGCGTGTGCGTCATTGACCGCTTCTTTTGTGTGTTCTACCCACCTGCTGTGTTACGGTTACAAAGGGAAACAAAAGGACGGGGCGCCACCGAAGAAGGCTTTCAACTTCCTTTGAAGATGGCGGCTAGAATGCATGTGGACTCCGAAACTCAAAAGGCCGGAGCAGAAACCGACGAGTTCGAAGATGACAGCCGGAGTCGCCATGTTGCGCTTCTGCACTGGCCATATAGTAAACAGAGAACTATTGTATGTAATGCGCATTAAAATTTATCATCTTAGAGCACATACATTTACCCCATTTTTTATGTGCTTTAAAAGAAAGTCTAAAGACGTTGCGCACGAGGTTACACGCGTTCGCGTTTCGATGTCATTACTAAGCCTCGAATGTCATCGCGCTGCTCCGTCGACCCGAATCACAGTTCAACGGCTCCTCGTGCAGTAACACAATTACTTGAGTCTAATATCATTCGGTTCTATGGCTTTTGAAACGCCCGTATACTACAGGTGCGAAGCGTCCTTTGTGTGACCTATGAAAGGAGGAGCGAGGCATGAGACAGTTTTAGCACAGAACAGTCCGCTACCGTAACCGTAGCACCATCTGCTCATGCGCAAATGGTGCTATGCTGAAAGCGTTAAAACTTCCCTCCCACCGCCTTTCAGCAGAGAACTATGCTTTTTAGCATGGTTTCTAGCGGCCAGTTAGCGATCCATTCAAAAAGGGTGCTTCGGCGCGGCGACACGGAGGATACAGAAGAAACACAGAGCACACAGAGCGAAGCGCAGCAGTGTCTTCTGTGTTCCGACCATCACCGCTCCTTCGACGAGGGCGCTCTGTGCTGCGTTATTTAGAGTTACTGTATATGCTAGCATATACAAGAACTCTACGTTTATTCTCGGCCGCGAAATCGGATGCGTCCCAAATGGCTAAAAGTTTTGCTTACGAAGAAACGTATCGGCTTTGGAGTTTGCCGACACATCAGTACCAATTTCTTCACTCAGTCGACCCACATCTTAGATCAAGACTCTCACCCAGAATTCCTCGACAACTGGAAACACTTTATCACCGACTTCGTCTGAATGCTGCATATACAAACGGCTTGCGATACCGTTTTGGACAAACGAACAGTCCGCATTGTGACAATTGTGCCTCTATAGAAACTGTGGAACATATCCTACTTGTGTGCCCTGCGTATGCTAACGAGCGTGCGTACTATGAACATTGCATGCAGAAGCTCTGCCCAGTGCCCCTAACAATGGACAAAGTTTTAGGTCCCTTAGCCTGCTTCAGGCAACAGAGACTTGCAATGAACTTTCTTTTTACATATTTAAAAGACATTGGACATCTTAATAAGCTCTAAATTCACTTGCACGTTACCTTCATGCATTCTTCATGCAGTGAACTTCGTCAGCCCATTTGTCGGACTATGCGCTCCATCATTCCATAGGTTACATCAATACTCGCCATTGCATCCTTAGTACCCATTTCATGGCCGCATTTTATCTCCGGGTTTTTTTTTTTTACCTCTTCCACGATGCTCTCCTTCTGTCTTTTTCTCCCAAATTCCCCTTCCTACGCAGAGCAGCATGACAGCGATTTTTAAACGCCGGCTAAATTCTCTGCATTTCATTAAAGAGTCTCTCTCTCTCTCTCTCTCTCTCTCTCTCTCGGCCGCGTCCGTGTTGCCGCGCCGAAGCACCTATTTTCGCATGGGTATGTCGTAGAACTGTGGTCTCGAACACATATTGCCACGCGAACCGCGCAGAGAATCTTTCGTCTCCAGAGGGCCAGGAGTCTCAACAGAAGAGGTGAAAAGATTGGTTTGGTTTGGTTTATGGGGTTTAACGTCCCAAAGCGACTGAGGCTATGAGAGACGCCGTAGTGAAGGGCTCCGGAAATTTCGACCACCTGGGGTTCTTTAACGTGCACTGACATCGCACAGCACACGGGCCTCTAGAATTTCGCCTTCAAGAAATTCAGCCGCCGCTGCCGGGAAGGAGAAAAGAAAGGGGCCTAAAAAATTAAGGAGTGGCCGCATTACAAAACGGCTTTGCCATGTTCCCTTACAAATATTTGTTTAGACAGTCTACAGACTGTTCATAAACTTCTGTTAATAAAGTATATAAACGTTCTATAGACAAGTATCTTAGACTAGTCTATAAACTATTATAAACTTGTCAATAAATTTTATAGACAATCTACAGATTCATGGTCATGCACTTTTTGCAGACTTTTGTCTATAGACATGTCTACTGGCATAGTAGACTCAGGTCTATCGAAATTATTTATATTTATGGCACTGCGCTTTTAGTGAAGTTTTGTGTGCCGACAGTCTATAAACATCTGTCATAAACCTTCAGTAAACTACTGTTTATCGACTATCGACGATGTCTATAACGTTGAAAAATACGTCACCACATAGCTGTCACAAATGACATGACAATTAATATACTTACAAATTTAGTTCAGTTCAAAGCTATCCAGGCTGGGCATATGCAATACACGCACAATAAAAAATTCACTACACTACAGAATTAAAAATTTTAAGTAACGGTCCGGTTATTTTACTCAAAACTGTGTTTTGGCCTGTTGTCTGCTGCCCGCTATCCAGGGCATTGTGATCTGCACAAGGGTAAAGTAAAAAAAAATTCTACTAATATTTTCTACGCGTGTGCTTTCACGCAAGGCTTATCTTGGCTACCTTAGCTATTCTAGAAATCAAACGAGGGAAGGGAAATGAGGGGCTCGTTATAACAAACATATTGCCTCAAATTTTTGAGCCGTTGGTTTGCTCACACTCAAGCCTCCGGCACTCGATCAGCTTTATCATTTTGTTCGAGACACGGCATACGAACAGTCTTATTTCGAATGATCGCAGCCACGCGCAACTGTTTCCAGCTGTTGAGTTCTTAGTGGGCGCAAGTCCGCCCAATAAAGAGTTCGAATTTCATGCTACTCCGCTCGTTCATTGTCCACGACGTTATCTGCGGACGGCTTTCTTGTCGTCAGGCTGCAGGATTTGGGAAACAGCGGCTTTCTTGCGCGGGTCGGGGCCACCGTGGTCGGGGCGCACGCCGTCCTTGCGCTGGTGATGCGGCCGAGAAATAGAAGCTCCTGGTCGGCAAACCGACACTTCTCGGGCTTTAGGGTAAGTCCGGAAGACTTTATTGCGTGCAGTACTGCCTTCAGCTTCTCCTGGTGTTCGTCGAAGTTCGTCGCGAAGACTACGACGCAGTCTAAATACACAAAACAGGTTTAGCGCTTGAGGCTTGCCAACACCGTGCCCATCGTTGAAAGGTTGCTGGTGCGGCATAAAGCCCGAACGGAATGACTCTGAACTCTTATATAACCCATCCGGCTTTATGAATGCTGTGAAGGTCGGCATCGGAGGTATGGCCTGATCCTTTCCAAACGTGATGAACTGAGATATCCCGTTTGGGTGATACTGCGAACACTAACTTGATATGGATTCTTTATGTAGAGATGTCCAGACACTCTATCCGGTGGATATCCCATTTGGATGATATTGTTACGGGGATGTTACGGTATTACCTATATTGGCGGCTGCTCTGAGATGGCCAGCACACAGCTCAGACTCCATGGGCCCAGCTACCCACTGTCAACGTCGTCGTCGTCCAGCGCACCGCCACTTCTTCGTTCACGATTCGTTCACTTATTCAGTAACCATGCAGTTCACAGGTAACACTATCCCCCTCGGCTGAAGGCAACGTCCCGGTGCGTGTTAGGCGTGCGATGTCGAGGGTGGGTGATAGGGCTTGAGGCGAGCCACATGAACGACTTCGGAGCGGACGGGGACTTTGGGTGGAGCGGTGTGATCTCGTACGTTACGTCGGTCACTGCCCGTAATACACGATAAGGACCTGTGTAGCGCGGCAGAAGTTTTTCACATAACCCCACACGACGGGATGGGAGCCACAGCAAGACGAGAGATCCGGCAGGGTAGCGCACATCACGGTGCAGGCCATCGTAGCGGTGTTTTTGAGCCTCTTGAGAGGCGGAGAGCTTGTGACGAGCAACCTGGCGGGCGGCGTCTGCTCGGGCGATAGCGTCTCGCGCATATGTAGTGGCAGGGCCGGCTGTGGGCAGCAGAGTGTCGAAGAGCAGTAAGGGGTCTCGTCCAAAGAGAAGATAGAAGGGCGAGTAACCAGCGGTATCATGGCGCGAAGAGTTGTACGCGAACGTGACAAAAGGCAAGCTGATGTCCCAGTCCCGGTGGCCGTCGGATACATACATGGCGAGCATGTCTGTAAGTGTGCGGTTGAGACGCTCCGTAAGGCCGTTCATCTGAGGATGATAAGCCGTCGTGAAGTTGTGACGAACGGAGCACGAACGAAGGATTTCGTCAACAACTCGAGAGAGGAAGCAGCGGCCACGGTCGGTAAGGAGTTGACGGGGAGCGCCATGGTGTAATATGACGTCGTGCAGAAGGAAGTCAGCGACGTCAGTGGCGCAGCTGGTTGGAATGGCGCGAGTGATCACGTACCGCGTGGCATAATCGGTGGCGACGGCAATTCACTTGTTCCCTGAGGAGGACTCCGGGAAGGGCCCAAGCAAGGGCGTCCGCAGAATTTTTTGCAGGGGGGGGCCCCATTGGTTGTTGGCGCCGGAGGGGGGGGGGGGGGGGGGGGGGGGGTATGTTCGTAGCAAAAAGGCACTATTTGCGGAGTAAATTTATTTATTTATATACAAATAAAATAAATAAGTAAAATACACACATGAAAGAAAAATTACAAACAGCAAATTAAAGCGAGGCTAGGAGAGATACATTGGAGTTTATCATCGAAGAAACAATTAAAATTAATAAAAATGCAAAAAGATACTATCACTTCGTGGAGAAGAGTGCTCAGTCTTGCTGCATACGGGTTCTCGACACACCCGGATTGATGACCAGCACACAGCACAATATGTTCACAAACACGCAACGACAGTCACTCAGTCAGTCTTCCTTGAACAGAAACTGTAGACGCCTCGGATTTTTCTGGGCGAATTGCGTGATGACACTGGTGATAAATTCATTTCTGTGCTTCATTACACGCTCTCGGTGCACACTCATCATACAAAGGCCGTCCAGTCTGTCGTTTGTCATCGTTGAGCGTAGCCACGTTTTCACTCTCCTCATTGTACTGAAGGAGCGTTCGACCGTACAGGTAGTAACTGGCAAAGCCAGAGCCACCTCAATGGCTTTTGCAACACCAGGGAAGAATGTCTTGGCCTGATGTAGAAGCTCGCAGTAAGTTATTTCTGATGGGTCCCCAGTTTTGTTGCACCACATCTCGTACCAAGAGATGGCCTCTTCCTTGAAGTTGTCGATGCCGTAAAAGCACTGGAGTTCTTCGGCGAGAACAGCGAACTCAACACGGCTCAAGTGCTTCATTTTTGATGGATGCAGCTGGAGAAGTTTGAAGCTCCTCTCATTGCTTTCAGAAAAGCGCCGAGCTAAAGAAGCAGTGAGGGAGTCCAAGTACGGCACATATATTGCCACACGGTAGTATTCCTCTGGCGACTGAATCCCGTAGTTGTCTCGGTGGGCCTGACGAGAGACTTGTCTTGGTACAGATATCACCACATTTAAGTGATTGGCTGCCTCCCTTGCTGCATTCATGATGTTAGAGAACTCCTCTACAGCGTTTGTCCGGTGGCCGCGAAAAATACGTTGTAGCTCAGTGATGTGGCCATGCACAGAATGGAAGTCCATGGATACACCTTGCAGAATGTTCGTAGCTGGTTCGAGCCGAGCGCTGTACTTCGCTACAATATGCAAGCAGACGATGAAAGATGAGATTGTTGTTGCGCAGTAGAGGATGTGAGCTCGTTGTCTAGTTGCAGCGTTCGAGCATGATTCCGTGGACGCGAGCTGCTCGAGTGCTTCGACTATGGCCACGTAATGCTGAGAGAAGATCCTAATAGACTTGTACTTTGCAGACCATCTTGTCTCACACAGCATCGGAATGTTGGGCACCAATTTTCTCCGCAGCACGCTCTCGCGGAAGAAGTTTATGGTTTGTTTGATTATCCCAATTGTGTTTCGAATTTCAGAGACGTCGTTCAAATCGTTGATGACGAGATTTAGTTTGTGACTTGCACAGTGGAAAAATAGTGCCTTCGGGAACTGTTTTTGTATAATTTTGTTCACTCCAGCTTCTTTTCCAGCCATTGTAGAGCATCCATCGTACCCCTGTCCAACGAGGTTCGAAAGAATCAGTCCGACATTCGTCAAAAGCTTCAAGATTGCCGCGGCGATGCAAGCGGAGTTTAATTGCTCCAGCTCTACAAATCCCAAAAACTGCTCTCGAACGCACACTTCGACTTCCGCCTTGTCAATAAAGCGAACGCCTATAGACATCTGCTCTTTTCCTGAAATATCTGCAGTTTCGTCAGCAAGAACGGAAAAAGCAAACGCTTTGTTAGTTTCGGTAACTATCTGCTCTCTCAGGATGTCGCCACAGATTGTGATGATCTCGTTCTGGACGCGGACAGAAGTGTACTTGGCATTGCCAGCAGAAGAAGCGAAGTGCTCCTGAAGTAGAGTATCTCCAGCTTCTACACGAAAGTCAAGCAGATCATTGAAGACTCCACTATCGGACTGCTTGCCGCGAATCGGCAAGTCATGCGTCGCGCAAAAGACAATGGTGGAAACTATTGGAAATAGTTTCTCACGGTTCCTTTCAACTTGCGCGTGCAGTGCTCTGTTCAGCTGCTGTACAACGGGTAGCTGCTTGCCTTTCATCACATCCATAAAGTTCTGTGAGGCCGTCATTGCCTCCTGGTGCCATTGGGATTTTACGTGATCCCTGCACGCCTCGTGCATTTTTCTGTAGTTACTGAAAGCGCGCACGGTAAAACTACCTTGAGTACCCCGGTGAAAACGCGGAGGAAAAATGACGCAAAAACGACAAAAGGCGCCTTTCGCTGTCGCTGAGTACGCAAGCCAGGGGGCGTAATCTCCCAGCCACTGATGTCGAAAAGGCCTCTTTCCAGGTGTTACATCCTTCTTAAAATCATATGTGACATTTGGCGACCATGGCTTAGTAAGAAGACGTAACTTCAAAAAGTCCGGTATGCCAGTGAGTTTAGCTTTGCCTAGAAACTCTCCTAAGTCATATTCTTGAGGCAAGTTATTTGTTTTCTTGATGTTGTCTCCGGACTTCGATCCCAAGCAAGGAGAAAGGGAATCGTTTCGGCTTACTGCGTGACCGGAGCTCGCTGGTGGAGTTCCTTCCATGGAGACGACGACGCCGGCTACTGTCCGGTGATGAAAGGTTGCATCGCTCTGGTCAAATCCGGACTTGAATCCCAAGAAAGGAGAAATGGAATCATCTCGGCCTGCTGCATCACCTGAACTCACTGTTGACAGAGTCCCTTCCATGGAGTCGACGACATCAGCTACTGTCCGGTGATAAAAGCTTGCATCACTCTGTTCAAATGCTACACCGTTGTCACATGTCACACCAGAATCTGCAGGAGCGCATTTGGATAATGCTTCGTCAGACAACCGCTGACGCTTGAAGAAGCGTCGAATATCCATCATTCGGGACCGCGCGAGCCAAAGCTGGCTATGGAGTTCCTCGGGGTTGGTAGTGTTAAAAATATATACACATTGATTGGAAAAACGGTTGAATGCGTACGTTGAAAACAAAAAATGACTATGTATGCAGCGAAAACTTATTTACAAGATAAATGCACGCTCGCAGCTTCATACACCTCGCTCCATCTTGCTCGCGCAACCGCACAGTCGAGTATTTGCACACACACTACTCGCCGCTCGTCGTTTTCTCGTCCGCTGTCTTGGTTGTTCTCAGCTTCGTTGACAACCGGCCACTAAAAACACCGAAGCACAAACAAAGAGGCGCGCACACGCAAGGAACGCCGCGCGACTTCCGAGGGGAAGGGACACTCGCCACTCCGGTCGGAAAATTTGTTTTGTGTGTTTTTATGAGGTTCAGAGCCCCAAAACGACTCAGGCTATGAGGGACGGACGGTCTCTTTACCATGCACTGACATCGCACAGTACATGGGCGCTGTTGGGATTTGAGGCCCAGCCAGAGGTGACAGGCGAGCCAGGCAGACGCCATCGGGCTGCCTTGACCAAAGGCGCTGGTTTCCGGAGAAGACGCAAGGAACGCTGGTGTGGGGGCGCCTCTGGAGACTGCGTCGCCGTGAACAAAAGCAGCTAATCCCCTTTGCCGAAAATTCTGAAAGCGGCTCTTGTACCGAACTGCGCTCTCCCGTGGATCGGAGGAGACAGCGAGCGGCGGCGGCGCCAACTCATCGCCCGCTTGCCCCTGAGCAGTCCGACAAAGCGGGGATGGACACGGCTGATTTGTCCCTCCCTCCTGAAGAATTCATCGGTGGCCGGCGTGTGCACTGTCTGCCTCCATGTCGCTATCTCTCTAGAGATCAAAGAAACAGGCACACATCTCAAGACGGCTCGAAACACATGCTCGCCGGTGCCGCTGTATGTCTGCAACGACGCGTCCCCGGACGCGGCACTTTGCAGATGTGACCCAAAGCGTGGAAGCAGGGCCGCTTTTACTCTTTTGGCTGAGCGCACCGCCGCCCCTGACGTGCGGCCATCACTCACGGTTCGAGTGAGTGATTTTCCAGGGGGGTGCAGCCGCCCCCCCTTGCCCCCCCCCTCCGGACGCCCATGGTCCCAAGTAAATCAAGCCCAACACGAGAAAACGGGTCGGTCGGGATGGGAATCGGCTGCAGGTGTCCAGACGGCAGAACAGCGGGCTTCTTTCGGCGCTGACAGAGGTCGCAAGCGGCCACGTAGCGTTGGACGGAGCGGTACAGACCAGGCCAGAAGAAACGCCGGCGCACGCGGTCGTACGTACGGGAGACACCAAGATGACCAGCCGTAAGTGCGTCATGCAGTTGTTCGAGGATAGTAGAGCGGAGGTGTCGGAGAACAACTAGCAAGTGCTCAGCGCCATCAGGTCGCATGTTGCGTCGGTACAGCGTGTTCCCGTCCAGCAAAAACCGGGCCAGAGAAGTGTCGCGCCGGTCTGTGCTGAGGCGGTCGATGAGAGAGGTGAGGGTGGGATCCAAGCGCTGTTCGTCGGCAATGTGGGAGAGGTCGGAGATGGAGAGGACACTGGCATCCGACTCACAGTCTGTAGAAGAAGGAGGATCGACGGGATAGCGGGACAGGCAGTCTGCATCTTGATGGAGGCGACCGGACTTGTGAACCACGGAAAAGGTGTATTCTTGCAATCGCAGTGCCCACCGGCCAAGACGGCCAGTAGGGTCCTTGAGAGAGGAGAGCCAACACAGGGCGTGGTGGTCGGTAATAACAGTGAATGGTCGACCGAACAAGTATGTGCGGAATTTTCCAATGGCCCAAACAAAAGCCAGGCACTCGCGTTCTGTGATGGAGTAATTCTTCTCGGCGGAAAAAAGACGGCTTGCGTACGCAATCATGCAGTGCTGGCCGCGTTGTCGCTGAGCAAGGATGGCGCCAATTCCGTGACCACTTGCATCGGTGCGAAGTTCAGTCGGGGCAGACGGGTTGAAATGGGCCAATACAGGGGGGTTGGTGAGGACGGCGATAAGGCTGGAGAATGCAGTAGCCTGCTCTGGTCCCCAGGAAAAAGGAACGCCTTTCTGCAACAGATTGGTGAGAGGGCGAGCGACGGCTGCGAAGTTCGGGACGAACGGGCGAAAGTAGGAACAGAGACCGATGAAACTTCGGACATCGCTGGGCGAGCGGGGACAGGGAAAAGCACTGACGGCACGAACTTTATCAGGGTCAGGTTGTATGCCACACGCATTCACCAAATGGCGGAGGACTTTAAGTTCGCGGCGGCCGAAAGTGCATTTTTTAGAGTTGAGTTGAAGACCTGCGCGGCGGAAAAGTGCCAAGATGGACGAAAGGCGAAGCAGGTGGGTTTAAAAAGAGGGCGAGAAAACAAGTACATCATCTAAGTAACAAAGACAGGTCGTCCACTTGAAGCCGCGGAGTAACGAGTCCATCATCCGTTCAAATGTGGCAGGGGCGTTACAAAGGCCGAAGGGCATGACCTTAAATTGGTAAAGGCCATCAGGGGTGACGAAAGCTGTTTTCTCGCGGTGTCTTGCGTCAACAGAGATTTGTCAATACCCGCTACGAAGGTCGATGGAAGAAAAGTAGCGGGCGCCATGTAAACAGTCCAGGGCATCATCTATGCGCGGGAGGGGATAGACGTCTTTCTTCGTGACCTTGTTGAGATGACGATAGTCGACGCAAAACCGCCAAATTTGGTCTTTCTTTTTCACGAGCACGACAGGAGATGCCCAAGGGCTGTTGGAAGGCTCGATGATATCGTTGGTCAACATCTTGTCGACCCCCCGCTGGATGACCTGGCGCTCTGGTAGCGACACACGATAAGGCCTCCGGTGTATAGGTCTTGCATCGCCGGTGTCAATGCAGTGAGTCACTACCGATGTTTGACCCAGAGGAGCAGAAGCAAAGTAAAAAATGTCGGTGTAGGACACCAAAAGGTTGTGAAGATCCTGTGCATGTTCGGGGCTCAGGTCAGAAGCAATCATCGCAGAAATGGATTGCGGAACGTTGGCCGGGATGTCGGGCGCTTGAGAAACAGTAGAAGGCGGTCCAGGTGAGAGAGCAGTGACGGTACAGTGGGTGAGAGAAGACAAAGTAGCAAGCGATATGCCTGCAGGAAGAACTTGTGTTGACAAGCTGAAGTTCAGGACAGGAAGGTAGGTGCTATTCTTGGTGACGCTCACGATGAGGTGCGGAAGAACAACATTGCGGGAGAGAACGACATCGGCGAGTGGGCAGGCAAGATAATCCCCATCAGGAACCGCAGGAAATGGTGACATAGGCAGATAAACGGCAGAGTCGGGGGGCAGGCGAGCGTACTCGGTGGAGCTTGAGGGTGTGTCGGCTGAGCAGAGGCAGGTCCAATCGTAGAAGGCCGCTGGAGCAGTCGATAAGGGCAGAGTGAGCGGTTAGAAAGTCAAGACCAAGGATCACATTGTGAGGGCAGTGTCCGAGGACGGTGAACAAAACTGGGATGTGATGATCGGCAACAGTGACGCGGGCAGTGCACAGGCCAGTGACGGCAGCAGTGCTGCCATCGGCCACGCGAACGGTGGGTGAAGCGGCAGGGGTCTGGACTTTTTTGAGGCGACGGCAAAAGGGTGAGCTAAGAACCGAGACTTGGGCATCAGTGTCAATGAGGGCAGAAACAGGAACACCGTCCACAAAGACATCGAGGAGATTACAGGGCGAAGGCTGGGTCAGTAGAGGATTTTCCGGTCGGGGCACCAATGCAGCATCACCTCCGGGAGCTGCACTGCATGGCTAGTTTCCCGCGAGGCGGCCTGCAGAGGACGATGAGTAACTGCGGTGCGGAAGAGGTGAGCGGGAACGGTGGGCTGTCGGGGAGGGAGAGCGGCTGGTTCTACGAGGAGGCGGTGGGGACTCGGCGCTCGGTGGGTCATTCCGAGGCGTGAAGCGACGGGGTCTATAGTCATAACGGCGGTCAACGTAGGGCAAAGGTCGGGGTGGTGCGGACCAACAGCTGCGGCAGTGACGAGAGATGTGGCCTACGCGCGAGCACGTGAAGCAGATCGGCCGGTCATCAGGGGTACGCCACTTATCTGGATTGCGATATCTTGGGTAACTTCGGACGAAGGTGTTGCGGGCCGCAGCTGTAGCGACCACGGGAGAGATGGGGCTCGCACTCTGAGGTTCGACGGGATGGCTAGAGCGCATGGCCAAGTTGGCGACCTCCTGGCGGACGACAGCTTGAATAAGGGATATTGTGGCGAGGGTGTTGTCCGACAAGGACGTGTTGGTCGTAACAGGAGCCAGAGCCTCCAGTTCACGGCGCACGATGCGAGTCACGTTGTCGGGGTTTGAAGGCTGCCTCAGTGTCGGCAGATCCTCGCACGTGGGACTGGCAGCTGTGTTAGGCAGGCGGTCAAAGCGGTGTGCAATGCGCCGGTGCTTGGCCTGCTCGAAGCGTCGACACACCTGCAGAACGGAGTCAACCGTAGAGCAGTCCCGGCATAGAAGAAGATGGAAGGCATCGTCGGCAATGCCTTTAAGAATGTGGCCTACCTTATCGTCTTCGGCCATGTTGTGATCGACCTTTCGGCACAGTGCCAAGACGTCTTGGATGTATGTGATATACGATTCAGTGGCCGTTTGGGCGCGAGCTGCAAGTTCTTTTTTGGCAGCAAGCTGACGGCCAACTGGTTTGCCAAACACGGCGCGGAGCTTCTGTTAGCAAACATCCCACGTGGCAATTTCTTCTTCGTGGGTTTCGAACCAGACGCGTGCGGTGCCGGCAAGATAAAATATCACATTGGCCAGCATCAGCGTTGCGTCCCGCCTGTTGTGCTGGCTAACACGCTCATAAAGTGAGAGCCAGTCCTCGACGTCCACGCCATCTGTACCGCTGAATGTGCCCGGGTCGCGAGGGTGGACTACGACGACAGTTGGCGTGGCAGGCGCAGATGGGGGGGGTCGGTAGTCAGCTCGACGGTTCGGCCCGTCGGCATGTCGGCTCGAACCCGCGACCTCTTCGTCACAATATTAAGGACATTTGCTTGAATCATCACGTCTCATTACATTCACATATGTTCGAGGCAAAGATGGTGGAGTGGATTGGTGCGTTTTTTTTTTAAATAGAAACCTACAACGTAGTCTGCTTATTTTCCTTTCTGGTTTGTGCCATCACAGATTCGTAATCAAACGAAATAATATTGCTTAACGTGCAAGAGCCACTAGCTCCAAAAGGAGTTTTATATTTGGAGCGTATAAGCTCGTGGAAATTCTTCGTTCTGTGGATGTATGCTATGTTGGTGCTGCATGACTCATGGTTTGCAGCGTTTCTGTAAGTTGGTCTGTGTTTTGCATATGCTTGTTAGACCTGTTAACCGTGGCAGCGTGTGGCGCTATGCAGATTTTACCCTTAAAAATGTTAGCATTCGACCAAGCAACTACACCACTGTAATCAGCTGTAGTCATTTTTTTTTTTCGCGTCTAAATCGCAGAAAATGTAATTTAGGCTTAGTGAATATTTTTCACGCGGTTTGCGCGAGTTTTTTTTCCTCTTGGGCTCATAAAAATCTCTAGGAAAATTTACCATTATTTCACCAATAATCATGTCTTTGTTAAGGCCTATGAAATCATCAGGACTTCCTGCGGACCTTCGTTGCATACAGAAAGTGCGGCCAAAGGATATGGGAGGGCTGTTCGTAGGAGTGTCACCTCACTTCCTGGGGATATCTGCATGTCCTTTCAAGATTTCGCACGGACATCGGAGGGATGTCAGTGTTGTGACTGGAATACCATATCCGCTAGCTTGGCCGCTCGTCGCGACTAAAATCATTCACATGCACGAGGAATCCGCGATAATAAATGCCCACGATTATGTTCTGCAACAATTACAACACTTGCAGCGCTCTCAAAAATCGCATACACGCTGGCGACTTCACGCCATGCCGCATGCAAGCGGCGGCGGCCAGAAGCGATGTACTCGGCCGGTGACTTCGCATTCCAGCTTAGTAAACGGTCTCGTAATCTCTCACCTCATTCTGCTCGGCAAGCTATCCCCAGCATTTGTGCTGGTGAAAATTCTGTACCTGCCTCTGAAGCGCAGTGGCATATTGGCCAGACGGTTCGGCCCGTCGGCTCGAACCCGCGACCTCTTCGTCACAATATTAAGGACATTTGCTTGAATCATCACGTCTCATTACATTCACATATGTTCGAGACAAAGATGGTGGAGTGGATTGGTACGTTTTTTTTTTAATAGAAACCTACAACGTAGTCTACAACACGCTGGCGACTTCACGCCATGCGGCATGCAAGCGGCGGCGGCCAGAAGCGATGTACTCGGCCGGTGACTTCGCATTCCAGCCTAGTAAACGGTCTCGTAATCTCTCACCTCATTCTGCTCGGCAAGCTATCCCCAGCATTTGTGCTGGTGAAAATTCTGTACCTGCCTCTGAAGCGCAGTGGCATATTGGCCAGAGATCGAGCCATCGCAACCGGAACAACACGCATCTTAGAAGTAATACGCAAGAAATATCGTATGCTAGCTCTTCTTTGCCGGAAAATACAATTTTCTTGTTTAAAATTAAAAAAAAAACTGCCTTACAGTCATGGCAAAAACAAATGTCAATTTGATTAGGTCTAAAGTTACTGGCAGAAGAGCGATGGCCAAGCCGATGCTCCTGCCGAGGCGAAGACGTGCTTCACCACTATGCATGGGGAAGGAGCAATCAACGTAACGTTGGGAGCAACTGCAAGGCCGGAAGTGTGCATGAGCCACTTCCGGGCGAACACCAACGTTTTTGTGGGAAATACGAGAAAGCTTGTCCCAGCGTATTCGAACTTGGGGCGATCCTAAGGGCCCATGCTCAGGCATAGCCACAAATGTGTAATTGAAGCACCGATGCAGTCTGCATTAAACTTCGACCGGCGGACAGCGGCTAGCCGGACGGAAACAAGGCTCCCTACAACGCCGGACAGCGCAGCGCCGACCCTCGGCCGCGAGCCCCCTCCGGCCGCCGACGCGGCTGCTCGGTTACCTTTGGAACTGCTGCGCTCTAGAAGTACAATCGCCCCCCAGTGGACATTAAAACTCCCACGGACGTCCTGCGGATGTCCTGAACGTCCGCAGTACGTCCAAAGGAGTTCCAGCGCCCATTGGGCCCATTCCTGGCAGTGATCGTAAATACTCTAGAACCAACTTAATGCGTAACTATCCTCGTAGATGGTAAACCAAAGGAGCACAACGAGAACAAAATCGAGCAGACCGCCGAGCGAGCATAAAATGACAGGACTCTGAAAAACACATTGGCCAGGACGTACTCGGGGGAGAAAAAAAAAAGTACCGGGTCCGTCCGACATACCTTTAGCCTTCTTAAAGTCATTTGGTCGCAGCCCCCATGGTGAAGACACACACGATGATATAAGTGGTAGCTGCGTCTTGAAAGTGACTTCCAAACTAAATACGGGCTCGCTCCATATGCACCGACAATTTCCCTGACGCTTTGCTTCCTGCCTGGCAGAAATATACGCCAGGATATATCGATGTCAAGATCATCCGTAGCACTTGCTTGTCGCTTACTTTTCTGAACATGGACTGATCCAGGGGTCCTGATTCGATTAAATATCGATATAAATGTGGGACGAGTCTGCACGCGACGGTTAGGGTGATGGGCAGCATATACAGACTGGATGCCGGCTCCACATCGATTTGCGCGCTCACATCTCGGCAACAGTCTGTTAGAGTTGCGCAGGTGCGGCCATTCTGCAGTACTCACGCTGCGACGTTGAAGTTTTCTTCTTTACATGGGCGAGGTGACACTTCCCCAGATTCGAATAATCTGAGACCCTGACGCTGCAATGATCATGTCGCGCGCGCCACCAAAACAAGCACGTAGGCAAACGTCACAGCTTTTTGTGAAACATACTGGCCGTATAAACCACAAGAACTGACTGCCTACAGCCACTGCCGCGCAAGCTCTCCTTCGCGGACGGAAATTTTCTTTGTCTAATGCACTTTCTAACACGCAGCGACTGTATACACGAACAGTAGCTAACGTCTCGCATCTAGTCCGTCCGATAGTCACATCAAAAGTGGCAGAGACAAAGCAAAAGAAAGAAAACTGCAGGCTGCGCTTACCAAGGCTCGGCTGCGTGACTATGACTAGCCTTTTCCTTGCGGCGAGAGACGAAGCAAAAGATAACGCCACCCGCAATCTAAGCTGAGCATCGAGGCTCCCTAGTCGAGGAGGGACCACAGGCGTTTCGAATTGGGTGCCGCAGCCTAGGCGACACGTCATCAGCAGATGTTGCTTTTGCACTAGATTTCCTGCACTCCCCATGCGCCGACGCTTATGAAGCAGAACGAATATAATTAATGAAGGGACGACGACAGAGCGAGAAGAGCTCTTTTCACTCGTCTCTATCGTCGTCCCTTCCTTAATTTTATTCGCGCTGTTACATACGCTTTAATGAACTATACATCAAAGCAAGCAACCATTATTTATGCGCCGCGAAGCTTCGTTGATTAAAAAGTCAGTTAGTATTAATCAGCTAACTAATTAGCACGTTTTTAGCGCTAAAGCGCTACTTCACTCACAAAGCTGAAAAACCCGAGGTATGTGTGAAGCCTCAACCTTTGATCTTTGACCGAGCGGAGGCCTTGCGTAGCTGCTTCGTCAACGCGCGCGGCTGCCGATAAGATCTGGCACGCGGTTGCCTTGTGAGGCGGTATTGCGTCAAGTGCTTTCGCACGTCCTGCTCGATTCAGATACGTTAAAACCCTACCTTTTTTTTTTTTTTTACAATTAATGACGTCTGCCGCAGCTGAGAGTTTCCTCCAGTAGCGTTTTTCTCTCGAAAAGCTATTTTTAAGATTTGTTGAAAGTGTTCACTGAAACCACACATCTCCATTAGGTGCTTGGATGCCATGACTTTAATTTAGAAACTCTGTGACTGGATGCCACATTTCCACTCAAAAGCCACCGGAAGCCACAGGACGGCTTGTCCCGGAAGTCTGGTGTCTGCTACGTATTTAAATGCAAAAAGTCGCGTTCCTCGTCCTTTCGTTTGCAGATTTTGGATTTTTTTCTCGTGTAATAGCTGTTGCTATATCAAAGGAATAAGCAAGCTGAACGCGAGAAATGAGAGCGTCTTTTGGAGAACCCTGTAATTTCAGACAGACCGAGGAAAGCAGACATGCAGGTTTCACCCTGCCGAGGCAAAGGGGTACGCAAGTACAGGGTGGTCAAAAAATCCCAGGCCGCTCCGAACAGCCGCGGAGCCGCTGCTCTCCGCTATCGGGGCGCTGTTATCGCACGCGTGTCTCGCCGCGCACTCAGAGGAGGTGATTCTCCCTCTCTCTCTCTCGCACTCCACGATAACAAAGCAGTGAACAAGACGGTCAGGAGCATCGTTTGTCAGGAGCGCGCTTCACGCTTCGATTTTCGAGATTTCCGCACTCGGCTGCGGTGCAGCACGTCGCGGAGCAGACGACCATTTGAGGAATGTGACGTGCGCTGCTGGTGGCCGTATTTAATTGGATTTCGTCTGCTTCTTCCAACTTCTCAGCTTCCTGGCGTACGATATAATGCATCGTAATGCATATAATGCGTACGATATAAGGGTTACATCAAGGTCCCAGTCATTGTTGGACTTGGTTTTCTTATCCCCTAAAGTGGCAGACCACATTATATCTGTCAAGCCGGGTTTATCTGACCACAAGATGATCTGTTTGAATGTGCGGTTGAACACACAAGTCCGCAAAAAATCGCATGTTTTAATACGGGTCAAAGACTACAGCCGGGCAGACGATACGTCTATCTTAGACGTCTTAGAAGAAAACTTGAATCAGTTTGCAACATCATCACACCATGAAAGTGTCGAGGAATTGTGGCAACGTTTTAAGGGCACACTAAAATATTGCATTGATAAGTTTGTTCCCACTCGCTCAAAGAAATCGAAGCAGCTCAATCCTTGGATCACTAGAGAGATCATTCAGTTAAAGCGCAAGGTAAAAAGGCTACGAAAGCAAAAAAATAGAGCGACAGAACTTTCAAACATCAAAAAGAAGCTCAAAACAGTGTTATTGGATTCGAAAAAAACTTTCTTCAATACAACACTGACTAATTTTCTCACAAGCTCACCACAAAAGTTCTGGCGATATTTTTCAGCGAAAAAGAACGCAATCACACAGGTAATGGATGGGAACGATGAGGTGACTGATAAAACCGATATTGCAAATCTGTTTAATGATTTCTTCCAGTCGGTCTTCAGTAGGGATGATAATGACATTGAGAGTGATCATACAACAATTTACACGTTGCCGTACTCAATGCACGAGATTCGCATCAATAGGGAGGGCATCTGTCAGCAGCTGCTGTCTCTGGACCCGAAGAAATCGAGCGGTCCCGATGAAATACCGACGGAATTCCTTAAACGGTATGCTGAGTGGTTATCATATTATTTGCAAATTTTATTTGAAAAGTCATTGCGGGATCATTCTTTACCTCGTGACTGGCGCAGCGCAATAGTAGTTCCGGTATTTAAAGGCGGTAATCGACTTCTTGTAAAAAACTACAGGCCAGTTTCACTCACTTCCGTATGTTGCAAGGTTTTTGAACACATAATAGCTAAACACATCCTTCATTTTTTAGAAATAAATGACCTATTGTGTCCATTTCAGCATGGTTTTCGGACCGGCCTTTCGACAGTGACGCAGTTAATTGAAACAGTGAACGACTTTTGCAAGGCTATAGATGAACGTCAGCAGGTAGATGTGGTCTGTGTAGACTTCTCGAAGGCTTTCGATAAAGTTCCGCATCATAAGCTTCTTTTTAAACTACGCAGATTAGGAATCGCTGAAAATATAGTACTATGGATTCAGGCCTATCTAAGTAACCGCTGTCAAGTCGTCAAAATAGAAAGTGCAGTATCGAATAGGCGTGAAGTTCTGTCGGGGGTGCCACAGGGCTCCGTTTTAGGTCCGCTTTTGTTTTTATTGTATATAAATGATATTTCTGCTATCGTCGAATCGCCTGTCAGAATGAAACTTTTTGCCGATGATTGTTTAATTTACTCTCCTGTGGCTTCCCCGGCAGATCAGATGAACATAAATAGATGTCTTCAGTCGTTAAACTCGTGGTGCCTGAAATGGGGTATGGAAATAAACTACCAAAAATCTAATTACATGCAAGTAACAAGGAAGCAGAATGTTATGATGTTTCGATACAATATCGGTGAAAATTCCTTAGATCAAGTAAAGTGTCTCAAGTACTTGGGAGTGACATTAACAAATAATCTTGACTGGCGCACCCATATTGAAAATGTCTATTTAAAAGCCTACCAGAAGGTCTGTTTCCTGAGGAGGAAGTTGCCGAATGCGACTAGAGAAATTAAATTGATTGCGTACAAGACGTTCGTGCGGCCAATACTAGAGTACGCAAGTGCAGTGTGGAGTCCTCATCAAAAGGGTTTAAAACGGAAACTGGAAAGATTGCAAAGGATGTCAGCACGTTTTATATGCTCTAAATACCGCCGCACTGATTCAGTCACAGCAATGCTAAAAGAGTGTCAGCTAGAATCACTAAAAGTAAGAAGACTAAAGCAGAAATTGAAACTTTTTTTTCTGATAATGAATGATAAAGTCAAAGTTAATAAACATCACTATGTTGCACCTCCCCTGAAGCGTTGCCCTCGGAAAAATCACAGTAAGGTATTACAACCTATTATTACACGTACTGATGTCTATCGCTACTCCTTTTTTCCCAATGCTGTAGAAATTTGGAATCAACTACCAAGTGACGTTGTGGACCAAACAGATGTAGACAAATTTGTGATAGGTGTGAACGCGTTCCTGGAAGATTGCTGTGCAAATCTGTAATTCTGTGCATTTGAGTGTTTCTTTTTTTAGCGAAGAGAATTACACTTGTGTCTGTATATGTTTCCCTCCCTGTAATGACCCTCATGCAGAGGGTTAACAGTATGAATAAATAAATAAAATAAATAAATATACATTCACCTAAGCGACGCGACTGCGAAGCCCTGCTGCATACAGTCTCCTGCGAATGGTCGGCAGTAACACATGTAGACCCAGCTCCTGCCGAGTTTCTTCGATGGTCAATGTCGGTTGAATATTAGCAGCGGCCACAATCCATAGGTCTTCTTCAGGGGTGGTGGCTGAAGGCCGCCCTTTTCTTGGATCATCCTCAATGCGCTGTTTATCTCGATATGCGCACACTATTCGGTCCACTGAGAACCTCGAGCACCCAATTATCCGAACAATTTCTCGGCGGCTGCGACCTGCAATAGCAAGCGCAATTGTGCGCAACCGTGTGCCCCTGTCAATGCGTGGCATGGCGTCCGCTTTTCGCGACGACTACATTCCAACTGGGTAACCGGCGAAGCCCGAGTAGAATTTAGCGCCCACTAAGTGCGTGAATGGTCTCTCCAATTTCACAGATTCAATGCTCTTTGAGAACGAAACACAGCTTCACTCTTTCGAACCGCTGACACAGTGCCACGACACCCTCAATATGACAAATGCACTAATCATTAGCCGCATTACATATCACCTTCCATACCACATACTCACTCAGCGGCAAAGACAACAGGCAGACATCCTAATACGCACGGCTGTCACCTCTGCCTTACGTCTTCCACGGACGGTTAGCACGAAACGTCTCCTGGCCACTGGTACCCACAATACAGTGATGGAATTAATAGAGGCTCAGCGCACCAACCAATTAGTCCGCCTGAGTCGCACGGAAACAGGACAATGCCTACTGCGACAGCTACGTCTCAATCCACCAATTCCCACCCCAACAAGTCCTACACCTTACATTATTTCTCTGCGCACGCAGGATCACATATATCAGAAGCCCCTGCCGCGCAATATGAGTGCTAGTCTCCATCACGGTAGGCGGCAGGCACGAGCGAGCTATTACACGAAAACATACAGCAACCGCTCCGATATCCTTTATGTCGACGCGGCACAAAATTCTAAACCAGGATATTTCACGGCAGTCGCAGCCTATGAAGACGGCACAGTGGGGGCCGCTGCCACTATTCGAACTAATTCGCCTGCAGAGGCGGACTTGCTCTGGCCCACTCCATCATCGACAAAAACATAACAGAAATTTGCACAGATTCACAGGCCGCGTACCGCCACTACCTACAGGGCGTGGCGACTCCGGCAACACACCGTATTCTTACCACGGCCACCTCTCTCGACCGAACGGTTACTCTGTCGTGGGTCCCTGGGCATGCCTCGATCCCCGGTAATGAGCGCGTTCATGCGCTGGCCCGAGAACTCTCCTCCCGGACCCCGGAGGATCAGGCACCCAACCCTGCGCAAGAAGCCCCTTCGGTCCTCTCTACATATCACCAAATTACCACATTTTACAAATTCAGCCGCATGACACTGCCACCACCCCACAGTACCTTGTCGCCCTTATCCAGCGCTACATGGCGGCAATTACAGACAGGCTGCTTTATTTCACCCCACCGCCTCTCATGCTTTCATCCCACCTTTCCTCCTGATTGTAACACCTGTGGCGTGCCCAAATCCACACTTTTCTATTACCTTTGGGAATGTCCTTCCCCAAAGGCAGTATCCCCCATCCCCAATCCCACTCATTCTTCCTGGGAGGCTGCTTTACGGACCGCTCAGCCCGCCGGCCAGATATGGCTAGTGGATCGGGCTTTACGTGAAGCACTAGCCCGTGGACTCCTGGACCAGTAGGGGACCACACTGGAAGATTTTTTTTTTGTGTGTAATAAAGTTGTTTCCATCCATCCATGGCAGTGATAAGCTTGCAGTTAAGCGCGCCGATTCATTCCTCGCCTCCGCGTCACTTTCCTCAAATGGTCGTCTGCTCCGCGACGCGCTGCACCGCAGCCGAGTGCGGAAATCTCGAAAAGCGAAGCGTGAAGGCGCGCTCCTGTCCGTCTTGTTCGCTGCTTTGTTGTTGTTGAAAACATTTATTGAGAAAAGTAAAAGAAAGTAAGAAAATGAAAGGTTACCGAACGGGTGGTGTCCTCATTTTAGGACCCCAGTGGCTATCGCTGCAGCCCGGGCTTGTTTGATCAGCTGTTGCTGAATGGCAAGGTCCGAGCTGAGCAGAGTGGCCTCCCACTGCTCCATTGTTTTAGGGAATTTTAGTTCCAATGGTTTTGGCCCAACGCACCCACTTGTAATGTGGTATGTTGTGGTATGTTCTTCGCACCACGGGCAGGAGCCTTCGTAACGGCCCGGGAAAATAATGTGGTACTTATATGGATTAGGAAAGGTGTCGGTCTGGAGTTGCCTCCATTCGCGCGCCTACTGAGCATTTAGCCTTTTATGCGGTGGGGGGTATTGCTGGCGAGGCGTTCTAAAGTATTGGAGCCGTGCACTGTAGGCAGTGGGGATTTCGGGGGTGGTGGTGTCCTGGTCGGGGGTGTCTGTCGCTCGGTTGGTGTGCCCTCGAGCTGACAGGTCCGCGGCCTCGTTTCCCTCGAGCCCCGAGTGCCCCGGAGCCCATGTGATTTCGTGTCGGAGTTCGGAATTGTGTACAGGGGAAGTCGTTGCAAATATGGTCAACTTTTTGGGGATTCTTCCTGCGAGAAGAAGTCGACATGCCGCCTGGGAGTCCGACACAATCTTCACTTCTTTGCCGTGCGTATCTCCGTACTGGACGGCGAGCGCTATCGCGGCCGTTTCAGCTTCAGTGACCGTGCAGTGCCTCAGGGAAACGCTGGCCACTTATTGAAATGTCGAGTCCACCACCACTTCCGTGGCGCGCGTGGCGTCTCTGTGTAGGGCGGCGTCTACGTATAGAGTATTAAAGCTGCGGGCGACTGTGCGCTTTAAGTAGTCGATCCGAGCGTTGCGTCGGCCCTCGTTGTGCGAGCGTGACATGTTCTTGGGTAGTGGATTGACATGGACTCTATTGCGGTACTTGGGTGAAAGTTTTTCCGTCGACTCGATGACTTGGAGATCGGCCGGGAAGCCGATTCTAATGAGTATCTGCCTGCCGGTTTCCGTGCGAAGGAGTCGCTCTCGCTGTGCGAGGAGGAGAGTCTCTGATTTCGTCGAAGGTGTTGCGAAGCCCCAGTGCTTCGAGTTTGGTGTTGGTCGTATACGGGGGTAGTCCGAGGGCGTGTTTGTATGCCGTGCGGATCAGCGTGTCCGCCTTCTTGAAGTCTTGTCTGAGAAGAGCGTGATACGGAAGACCGTAAGAGATGCGGCTGAGGACAAGCGCCTGCACCAGTCTTATTGTGTCTTCTTCTCGCATGCCCTTTCTGTTCCTGGCCACGCGGCGTATCATTCGGGCGATTTGCTGGGTGGCGTGGAACAGTAGCTTGAAGGTGTGTGTGGCTTTGCGGTCGCTTTGTATCCAGAGACCGAGTATGCGGACTAGAGAAGTTTCCTTAACCTGGGTACCATGAAGTAGGACGTTGATCGGGGTGTCTTGGGATTTGTACGCAAACCCCTTGACTCTGATTATTTCTGATTTTTCAGGGGCACATCGCAGGCCACGGCATATCGCTTCTCTTTCGACGCATGTCGCCGCCACTTGTAGCGCTTGTTCCTTGTCCGCCAAAGAGCCTTTGGTGGTCCAGATGGTGATATCGTCCGCGTACAGAGTGAATCCAATGTCGGGAACTTCTTGCAGGGCCTTTGCCATTCCAATCATGGCGACGTTAAATAGGAGAGGGGAGATGATGGATCCCTGAGGCGTGCCCTTGTTGGGCATGCTCTTGATGTCGGAGCGCGTTTCGCCTATGCCAATGGTGGCCGTGCGGTTCGAGAGGAAATTCTTGATGTATTGGAATACCCGTTCACCACAGTGGAGGTTATTCAGTTCGTTCAGGATAGCGTCATGCGAGACGTTGTCGAAAGCTCCCTTGAGATCGAGAGCCATGACGACGTGTTCGGATTCTCTCGGGATGCCGACAAGGACCTCGTTATGAAGAAGGAGGAAGGCGTCTTGCGTAGAGAGACCCGCCCGGAATCCCAGCATCGATGGGTGGAAAAGGTTGTTTTCTTCTAAATAGTTTTGGAGTCTTGTTTGCACTACTCGTTCGTACAGCTTGCCGAGGCACGATGTAAGCGAGATGGGTCGGAGGGCTTTGTTATCGTGGAGAGCGAGAGAGAGGGAGCGTCACCTCCTCTCAGCGCATACCCTCGCAATCCGAGCGCGGCGAGACGCGCGTGCGATAACAGCGCCCCGATAGCGGAGAGCAGCTACTCTGCGGCTGTTCGGAGCGGCCTGGGATTTTTTGACCACCCCGTACATAATACACTGCGTTTTTGTCTTCCGAGCGCAAAGGAGCACAAGTGGAATGACGATGACGTTCACCTTAAACCGAATTCTCGCAAGGCAGAGAAAAGGTGCACGATGGCGGAAATCCCGACAGACGTCCCTCGAAAAGCCGCTCGTTAAATAGCTGCTTAGTTTATTCAGTTCCAAGTTGCAGGCAGCTGATCCTCGTCTTGTCAATGGAGGGTGGTGATTATAGCTTTAAATTTACCTACCAGACGTGCTTTTAACCTCTTATTCCATCATCATCAGCCCGACTATGCGCACTGCACGGCAAAGGCCTCTCCCATGTCTCTCCAATTAACCGTCCTTTGCCAGCTGCGGCCACTGTATACCCGCAAACTTCTTTATCTCATCCCTCCCTCCCCTCCCTGCATTGTCAGAGACAGCTCCCTCCCTGCATTGTCACGTTAGCAGACTCATGAGAATCCACCGATGCCATTGGCTGGACGGGAATCCTTTGTCGGGGAAAAGCCGTTTCGTTCTCGAGTTGTATCCGAATACAGCCTGGAAGCAGCTGTGTTTCTCCTCCTCCTCTCCTCAGTCCTCGCTCGCAAAGGTCAAATTGGGGTTTTTGCGAGAATGTGGGTAGTAGTGCTGCTGTGCTAAAAAGCGTATTATCAAGAAGCGTCTCGGGATGTTGAAGCGGTACCTCTGTCATGTGGTAGCTATTTTTTTGTGTGAGTTATGGTTTAAGGTCACTAAAAAAAACTATGTAAAAAGTCTTCAGTGCAAACATTTCAGCTGTTTTTCAAGACTATCCTCACACATCGTATTAACAATTTTGTTCCCAAAGCCAATAATTAGTTTAGGAATTGGTTCAACCAAGAAAGTTTGGAGAATGAAAAAAATACCACTACGTAAGAAAATATCTGTTCGCTTTTAACAAGAGTTTCTACGTTTTTTAAAACCTTGGTCACATTCAGCTGGGAAACCTGGTATATACATGCAAAAACAGTCAAGTACCATTAACTTGAACACTGAATACATGATCACTAAATGGCAAGAAACCTGCACATGTACCACAGATTTGACAAGCAAATAAAGAAGTCTACGGCATCTGTACAGGTTATGAAACCGGGATTTACCAGTTTCAGAGAAAATGTGTCAAAATATGGTTCTCCAGCCCATATGAAAACTCAAAAAGTGAAGTGGCAGTGAAAAGCAGGAACTTAGTGCAGACTTCCTTTGGCAAAACCGTCTGGAAGAAAAACAGCAGTTACTTTCGAGTGGCCCACAACAGCACACTTTCCAAAATTTTTCAGCAAGCTGCAAGACAGCGGATCTCCATGCACCACAATAGCAAAGCTGCAGCTGCATTAAAGTTCCTGAATTCAGAAGTGCTCTCCTCTTTTACAGGGAACATCAAACTTTGGTCAATTAGGCTTTAAGAGATGGCCAAGGAAGAGGAAACAGTATGCAGACGCCTACTCAACAAACAGCAGTTTTTGGCTTCAGATCAGAAACTTTGCAATGTAGAAATGTAGAAAAAGACACCCCAACAACACCGGCACAATTTCAGTTCCAGTGAAGTGGCCCTACTTAACAGCTGAAGTTTACTAGCTAGTACAGAGCATATGCAAGCATGTGCAGAGTAGGGCGATCTAAAGGGAAACTGGACCCAAGATCCAAAGGAAAAATCCCACAAAGCGCACTACTCAGGACCAAAGCAAGCATGCAGCCGTGAGGCAAAAGGGACATCCAAGATGGCCCCAGATGGCACAGCGTCTGCAGTAAAAAAAAAAAAAAGGAACCAAAGCAGCAGCTCTATAAGCGAAGACATCGGGGACTTTATTGGTAATTATATATATATACACGGGATGACAGGGCCTCTAGGAGCACCAGCACTTACTGCCACGGCACTCGCTACACGACTGAGCGCAAAACACGGGACATTGGCCGGGGCAGCCAGTGCTGGTGCACCGCAGATGCATAGCAGTTCCTCGCTCTCGCACGCTCTCATATGGCATCCAAGAAATCGTCCATGCAACCAACGACGTCATCCATTGTACAATCATAGAAATACAAATTGATCATTTCACAAATGTTTCTTTCTCTTTCGCAGCGACGGCTGAATACAGAACACCTAGGACAACCAAGAAGTAAAAACAAAACTCGAAGGGAACAGACAGCCCAAGCAGGCAGCCTCCAGCAAAAGACTGACGCAACCACCCACCCAGCAGGAGGATTGCTGGGGTTAATGCGCAGTTTAGGACATTAACAGCGCATCTGTGGGGGGAAAAAAGAGCCTGGCACTTTGAATCATTTCAGCACTAAGTGGGGGGAGGGGGGAGCAGATGGCAACGTCACCTTGTAAGTTCAGAAACGACGCACCCGAGTTCAACCATGCCTCGCGCTGAGTTTCTTAAAGGCAGCAAGGAATAAAAGCTGAAAGCAAGCCGCTGAACACACTAGTCACTAGACTAGTAGTGTGCCCACCAGCACAACTGTCTCGACAGAAGTGCAGCAGTTAAATAAACAAATGTCCTCTTTATTCTCACAGCATACAGTAGCATCAATGGCGAGAATAATAATAAAAAAAAACGCCAGAAAAAAGAAAAGACTGGTCATCAAAAGAAAAAAAAATATTAGCTTGTACCTTCACTAGACGATCTGACAGTTCCCTTCACGCGACTGAAGGGTCGCACTGAGCAGGTGACTTGAATGCACCAACACACTCCGCTCCCATTGTAGCACAGTTCACAAGCAATGCTGCTTCAGTTCAACACTGAGGATGCCTAAACGAGAGCAACACTGGTGCCAAATGTAGCAATGCTACCAAAAAAGCCATTCCTAAAAGAGGGAAAAAAATGGTGGTAGCAGGGTAATCCATCAAAAAAAAAGCCACCAATTCCAGGAAGGCCACTGTTAAAGAAAAATAAGTCTGGGGCATATCTGGGGGGGCTGGGGAACGACTGTACTTTTTTTTTTTTTCGGAAAGAACAAAAGTGGAAAAAGAAAAAGGCCACAGTGCAGGAGCGCTCTTGTGCCTCCTCATTTTTTTTTTTCTCTTGTCCCTCCTACTTTACAAGGGCCCGGCGCAGCCAAGTGTTGGTGCTGCTTGTCAGTGCCTAGCGTGCTACTGCTGGCAGGCACACGACTTCTTGCGGTTGTCTGTTGGGTCCGTGGGGGCAATCGTGATGGGGATGTTGTCTCGAGACGGGGACGGGTCGTTGTCCCCTTCGCTCCGTATCTGCTTTTGTGACACAATGTGGTAGATGTCTGCAAAAGAAGCAGAGAGGAGAGGTGAAGTCAAAAAGGAGTTGAAGCACAAAGGCAGAAAGCCAAAGAGCACAGAGCATCACAACACTACAACTACGGAGACATCATGCTACATAGATGCTCTTTGGGAAGGAATTCTAAGCAAGATTTCAACCAGTACAGCTGGCTGGCAAGCAAGCCAAGGTCTTAAACTACAGGGTTTGAATAAGAAGTATTGGGAACAATTTTTTCCTGACACTACTGCACATCGCAGCGCGCTCACGCCGCACATGCGTGCTGGTGGGGGATGTGACCTTTAAGGCTCGCCAAGCATTAGTTGTCTACGAGCATTCGTTCAGGCTAGATCGAGCTTTTTGTGGATCCCTGTCAAGTAACTGGGTGCAAGCACAAAATGCAGTGAACGAATGAACAACGGACGCCATCAAATTTTGTGTTGGACTGGGGAAATGGGTACGGAGACGTTGGGCATGATTTGCCGAGTGTTCAAGGATGAAAGCATGGAGTATGGAGGACGAGCCCCGCGCTGGACAGCCGTCGAAGTCAAGAACCGATGACAACGTGCAAAGTGTCCATGAAGTGCTGAATTCAGACCGTCACTGAAGTGTACGAATGGTCACAGATGAAATCAGCATTGATAAGATGAAAGTGCACGGCATTATCACTGAAAATTTGGTGATGTGAAAGATCTGCGCTAAACTCGTCCCAAAGGTCTTGACGGATGAGCAAAACCAGAGGAGAGTATCTGTTTGCGAAGTCTTTCTGCAACACATTGAAGACCCCAGCTTTTTTGGACAACATAACAAAGGGAGACGAAACTTGGATATTTGAATATGACCTGGAAACAAAGTGCCAAAGTTCCGAATGCCACACTCCAGCATCATCTTGCAAAAAAAGGCTCGAATGAGCAAATCCAGAGTGAGAGCCATGCTCATCGTTTTCTTCGACGAAAAGAAGGTGGTCCACTACAAATTTCTACCCGAGGGACAGACAGTGAATGCTGCTTTTTACCTAGAAGTGCTAAGACCAAAGAGAAGCAGTCAATCGGGTGAAGCCAGCCACCGCCAGACATGGAAATTGCATCCTGACAATGCAACCAGCCACGCCCAAAGTCAGCTACTACTTGCTAAGAAGCATCGAGACCAACCCCTTTACAGCCCCTACTTGGCACCAGCAGACTATTTCCTAATCCGAAACATGCAATCCTCCCTCAAAAGACACCGCCATGGGACGCTAAGTACCGTCAAAGGAGTCTGCACGAGTGCCCTTAAGGGCCTTCCAGAATCCGCCTACCGGGGAGCCTTCGAGTCGGGGAAAAGTCTGCATAACTGTGTCCATGCCCAAGGGAAGTGCTTTGAAGACTTTTGAAGCACTATACCATTTTCTCTAATAAATCGATTCCCTCATCCGGTGGAAAGGTCTATACAGACACATTTGTTGACTGCAGACACATTTGTTGACTGCACCGAAACCAGCAAGCAGAGCCCTAAAGGCCAAAATGTGCTGTCATTTGCATCATTACTTAGGATATGCAGAACAATAAGAAGTTTACTGATACTTAACAAGAGAGATCATCTCTGCTTTCACAAGCTGTGCATTATCCTTGAGGAGTATTTTGGACGCTGTCTACAGCAAAAAGAACATTTTTCTACCCAGTCTATGAAAAGACACTAATATAATACAGTACAAATTCAGTGATACAAACACTTGATACGAATTTTGCGATGATACCAACCATCAAAATTCCCTAGCCAGAATACATTGTGCACCGCCAACAGTGAGCGGCGGGGCACAGCCCACCGCTCACTGCTAATTGCTATTGCACGTCGCTATTGCTAATTGCGCAGTATGCAGAGTGAGCAATGAGCAATGTGCATGGCCCACAAATTGCTGACTTTGCGATCGTCAGTAGCACTGTACGCAATGCGAGTAGTGTTCTGTGGCCGCACGATAGTGAATATGTAAATCCTATCAGCCATACACAGATCTGCGTGAATATATTTTCTATGCACCTGCACACCCAGCGAACGCGGTAGCCACATTTTCGTACCGACAGAAGCCTGCACGTCCTGACAGTCAATACACTCCATCAATTAAAACTTTGTAGACTAATCCAAGCTACGACCCGAAAGTACTTTATTAATGCTTCTGGAATTTTTCGCTTACGGTCAACGCCGACGATGACACCAGCTTTTGTGAGACACGGGACCCTTAATGCGATCACGTTAAAATCAAGAACAATCTGTGCCCTTTTAAGGCACGCTCAGGACAGCTTCATCCATCTTTTGTTCTTGGTAAAAAAATGCAATGGTTGCTTCAGCTCGCAGTGATGTTTGCTAAGTAACATAAGATGCACTGATTGCCAAGAAAATTTAATTTAAAAAGAAACTTTTTCCCTCCAGTCGATACTCGTGCCACAATGATAAAAAGTGATTGGGAATATAGTCTGGCCCTGGAGATCGATGCAGAAAAAGTGTCAGTGCAATCTGCTTGGCCTGAGGTCAATTTCTTCACCTTTTATTCATCAAACTAAAGCCTCTACGTGATGAGATCATAGTAATCTATCAATACAAAAGCCAACTTGTCCTCCGTGTCCATTCACAGCACTAGAGCAAAAAAAAACCAAAGAACAGCACTAAACCAAAAACAAGGTCGGAGAAAAAAGTTAGAAATGGCTCACCTGTTAATATTTGATGAAACGCCGCTTCTACATTCGTGGAGTCTAACGCAGATGTCTCGATAAAGGACAGCTTGTTTTTCTCTGGCAGAAGAGAGAACAGAGCAAGGTTAGGGAAAGTGATACAACAAAACTAATAATTCGTTCAGTTAAGCTTTGGTTAAAAACTGACCACTTTGATAAATGCGCACTCTCTACACAAAACTTCTGAAGCGATATGGGCTAAAACGCTAAGAGAACTACACCAGGACCAAAACAGAACAAAAAGTAAAGTCTATTTCAAGATCCTTGCCAAAGAATGAGATCTCATTGTGTGCCATTCTCACTCTGCAACAACAGTAGTGTTTGTCGTGTGCTCAAGTAAGGCAGGAGAAAAAGTCTACCCATAGACTCTTCCAGAGGTTCCGGTGCCCTTATTGACTACAGCCCCAAACAATAGTGTAGTGCTAAGCAAAGCTGAGAATGTAGTGACTTCAGGCACCATAATGCAGTGTCTAAGAATTTCACTTCACTGCTGCACTAGAAAGACAGGCTACTCCCAAGTCCCATTTGTTTAACAAGTGAATTACAAAGTTTGTATTTTGGCACCACAGCCTCATGCTGCTACATCATTCAAGAACTTCTTTCATGTTCCGAGATTTTTTGGCCATTACTTTCTATAATTCGTATATAGGGTCCATCAATTTTGAGTCAAAACAGACGTTACCCATTTCTTACGCTCATAGATTTCACAAATGCAGGAAAAGGAATATTTTTACCCCAAAACAGTTTCTGAATAAAATTATTTTGCCAAAACAAACTGAAGGAAACCAGCACAAACAAGCATGGTGATTATATGCAGAGAGTGGGCATGGTCAACAGTGATTTTAAAAAAAAGGGGGCAAACTTGGGTATGCTTGCCATTATCATGCATTTTGAATAAATAGAGAGCAAGTACAGTAAAAGCTTGTTAAAGGAACTATGTAATCAATTAAAAGTCACTTTTAAATGTGATCAATACTTAGAAATGATGCTTCTTTAAGAAGCATTCACACCAAGTATGAGTCTTCGGAACAGAGCCGGCAATTTATTATGAATTTTTAAAAACCGCGTCTTTTTAAAATTCGTGGGCCGGTTGGTGTCTTCGTAGTGACCGATTTTGAAGCTAAAACCAGGAAAATAGACGTCACTAGTCCTGTGACGTCAGCAGGCCACCATACGCTGTCACCACACGCAGCCGCGACGTCACGGGCACGCTTCCGGTAGCCGTGAAAATCGTCTGCTCGAGCCGCCGCGCGACCCCCTCGGGCAAGCGCGAGCCAGGGCATTATTGCCTTCCCGCATATGTTTTCAATTTACCTCTGCCGCCTCTTTCTGTCGGGAGTTCGGGAATGTATAGTTCGGGAGCCACTCGCAGTGCCTTTGTCGCGGTGACAAGCAAAGGAATCCGACGCGTGCCGCAATCCAGGAAGGCGAGGGGAGACTGGAGAGACGCTGCTGACACTGCTGCTGGGGTGCTGGGTGTGACAACCGGAAGTCGCACTCCAAACGTCAGCGAATGACGTAATCATGGGTGGGGCCTAGTCCCAGAGCTGTTTTCTTTATTTTTTCCTGGTGCTCCGCATGTAAGAGTTGAGGGGGGGAGAGGAGGAGCGCAACTTTAAATCGTCTATATCTTTGTTGTTATTGATGCTAGCTCAAAAATTCTTGCGCTGGGGTGACGAGTGATAGAATGCCTATCACTCATCTCTCGTCTGCTTTACGTAATCTCAATTTACTAAATTAATTTAATTCAAACTTAAAGGGACAGGAAAAAATGTTCAAATAATCTGGAAGTACCAATCCAGAATGACCCCCCCCCCCCCCCCTAAAAAAAAGAACCACTTGCATTGTGGTGAATTTATTTGGTGAAAGACTAAGCAGTCGTTGCCCAATTTTAAAGATGAGAACAGCATGGCAATCACTGCCTTCTTTCCCCTTTCCATCTATTCTTCACTGTGTGCATACAGTCAGAATCATCAAAGCAGAACTGCTGCAAAACCGTAAGGGCCTCCCGTATTGTTCACAGACGAGTTAAAGCTCCACCGCATCACACCGATCGTAAGCGGCACTGGCGCATGTGAAGAACACCAGCGACGTGCCAATGAGCATCCAAAAGAGCGCTCAGCTGGATGAGGTTGGCTGGCTGATGCTAGCTAGCAGACGCTGACTGCTCAAGCCACAGTTGGTGCGGTCTCACCCAGAGCAGAGATCAGAAAAGCGAAACTAAGCAGTCGCATGCAAGCCAGAGGTGTGCGAACGGTTATACAGCATGGAATTAACTCAGGGCTATTTTGACGATCCCCTGCCGCATCGGTCATACATGGATGTAGCCTATGAGGTTTGAAGTCTCAAAACGGCTCAGGCTATTAGGGACGCCGTAGTGGAGGGCTCCAAATAATTTTGACCATCTCGGGGTCCTTAATGTGCAACAGTACAAGGGCGTCAAGCATTTCGCCTCCATTGAAATGTGACCTCTGCAGCCAGGATCGAACCCGCGTCTTTCAGGTTAGCAGCTGAGCTCCATAACCACCGAGCCACCGCAGTGGCCTGACCTGTTCGAATTCACCAGAACAAAAGAAGACCCCTGGCGTCCGATTAGCAAGTGTCCTGACGCCATAAGCTTATATGGCCGACAGCCGGCACCGAGCCAGCAGTTCAATTACCCAGATATTCGAATAAATGGGGCCAAATTAAACGGCTTGTCTGAATCTCCATGAGTCAGGCCCATACAGCCAAAGGGAGGCTTACTAGGGAGTCATGTGTGTCAACAAACTGCACTGCATTGAAAATTTCCCGGGCTATAAACACCAAACTAACTATACACACCACACAAAACGTACGCCTTGTAACTTTTGCTTTGCAAAACTGTGGCAGCTTATTTTCATGTAGAAATGACAGTTAAACCTAGATGTAACAAACCTCCATGCAATGAATTCCTTGATATTACAAAGTTTGTAAATTTCCCAACGCTGCCTCCATTGAAGCAGATGTATATTGCAGTGGTTGATGCTGATATAATGGACTCGCAACACCGCCTATCTGCTATCTTGCGCCGAGTTGCTTGAAATTTGGCCGAACCAAGCGGAAGTGTCACAACGATAGAACTAATGAACATGAGAGGAACGTCTACAATCGCGACGAGCGACTATAGCTGAAAACACGCTGTAGCCAGTGCCTTTACGTGGCAAACCCAGCAGTCTTCGTGGATTTTGCGAATGTAGTGGCACACCACGTGGCCACATGCTCAAAAACAACAACAAAAAAAAAAAAACAGGACATGCCGAAATTACTCGATGCAAATGTGCACTTTTTTTTCCGGAAAAACTTGCCTAAAATAACATGCCCGTTAGCATCATCTCAGAGGTCATTTGAAATGAAAACAGACTTAGAATAAACAAGACATCAGCTTGGGTACCACTTGATACAATGATGCCTATAAAACATCCCGTCAATGCATCTGTTCTAGATACTCGCTTTCACGATGTACAGGGTCAATCCCACTTAGCGTGAACACGGCTCCGCGTGGCACCGCACTACGCGCAGCGCCCGCAGGAAGCGGCGGTGGATTCTCGGGCAGGCGCAGAGAGCGCGATGGGCGGGGCCACCAGCGTGTCGTCTGCTACTGTGCGTCGTCTGCTGTGGTGTAGAGTATCGCCCTTCCCGTCTGGACCTTCGAGGAGAGCGGATGTTCCTTTCGACTCCTCTCGCGAATTACTCGCGCCTGCCGACATTACCGTCGTGCTTAAGCCCTAACCGCGCCTGGCCGCACCTCCTGCCTGCCCTTTGGATGAGCTACAGGAGCCCCGCGCACGCCCAGCGCCCTCCCGCCCCTACTAGGGCTTCTCCACCAGCCGTCAGTCGCTTAGGCGGCCGCGTTCCTACTTCAAGTAGGCCTCCCTACCCGTCGGCCACTTCGGCGGCCGCGTAGTCGACACCTACCAGGACAGCCTCACTGGGCCACCGCCGTCAGCTGCAGCGGCGGCGGCCCCTCTTTCCTGGTTACCCCCAGCAGCTGGCACAGCGGACACCGGTGGCGGCGGCCTGCCCACCCCATCAAGGATTGCCGTGCTACACTCGGGTGTGAGAGAGGCCTACCTGCTGCCCTCTGCCCTCCCCACGTGCACTGGTGTGCGCGGGGCCTCATCGCGCCGCTCATCATGGCTGTCTCTAGCGACTTCATCCATCCTGCTGCCCCCATGGTGCAGCCTCCAGCGGACTACCCAGGATAGTGCTCCTGCTACAGCCCGCTGGCCCTCACGGTGCTAGCTTCCTGGTGCCACTGCTGTGTTCACAGCCCTTATGTGCCGGTAGAAATGCCAGTATTCAGCGTCCACCGCCGCGCTGCTACCTCGGAGCGGTTACCTGCAGTCATCACCTGCTGTCGCGAGGACCAACCCACGTGACAGCTGCCTGCTGACAGCCCCGGCTGCCATGCAGTCCTTGCTGCGCCCCTGGCTAGCCTTACGGCTGGTCGGAGGCCATGCTGCTTGCCCCCAGCAAGCCCCTGACGTGCGCGCGCCACTCCCAGCGCGCTGCCGTTCATCTCCCCTTCCCTGGTGCAAGCTGCACCACACGTGAGAGGAGCCCAGTCTTAGTGACGACCACTGCACGTGTGCCGCCTGCGAATCCCCCCCATCCCCACATCCCCACCCCGCTCCAAGCAGTGCCCCCATTCAAAGGGTGGCAGAATGAGAGCATGTGTGCTGCGTAACGAGCATTTTGATCGGCCTTAAACAGTCGACGGTTTCCTATTAGCACATCAGGCAAGCGATCTTCGCTGCGATACTCTACACGACAGCAGACGATGCACAGTAGCAGACGACGCGCTGGTGGCCCCGCCCATCGTGCTCTCTGCGCCTGCCCGAGAATCCACCGCCGCTTCCTGCGGGCGCGGTGCCACGCGGAGCCGTGTTCACGTTAAGTATGACTGACCCTGTACTTGTTGAACTTGATTAAGCCATGCCATTGATAAAAACTACTGTAAGAGATTTACAACTATCAACTTGCCAAAAATGCTGTTCTAGGAAAAGTAAATGACATCCACTAGTTTTGGCACAGTTCCTACAGCTTAGTAAAATGAGAACGTGCATTTTCTTATGTGTATGTCGGTGGAAATTACGTTCAACCGGATTTCCGATTGCCTCAGCGTGCCAAAAGACAGAGGACCCTACTCTCACGTCAAACCCAGTGCAACTAAAATGTAAAAAATGCTGACAAAAAGTAAATTTCTAATTCAATGCAAAAAATTCAGGGGGCGCTTTGTTTACTTTTTGCTAACGACTGTGTTATCTTCCGTGAACTAAGTGACGCTAACGATACTACGATTCTGCAAAATGACTTAACTGCTATAGTGAATTAATACTTGGCTCATGGAACTCAATATTAAAAAATGCAAAGTCATGCACGTATCTCATACAGATTGTGGCCTCATGACTTACCACCTAAATAACACTGCTTTGGAATCCGTTTGCGCTTACAAATACCTCGGAGTATATATTATGAGTAACTTATTGGGGGCTAGTCACATTAATTATATCATCAATAATGCTAATCGCATGCTAGGTTACCTCCGCCGTAATTTTTCCAGCTCTCCATCTTCCCTTAAATTGCTGCTTTTCAAGACACTGATATGCCCGAAACTTGTATATGCATCATAAGAATGGTATCCTGCTCATGTTACCCTAACCCGTTCTCTCGAACTCATTCAAAATAATTCCACTCGCTTCATCCTTTCTAATTACAACCGAACAGCCAGCATATCGGTCATGAAAAACAGCCTTGAGAAAATTTCACGCTTAGCATTATTTCATAATGCTTTTCCATCATTCCATACTGCATAGTGAACCAAATCTAGAACCGCTCTATCGCTCCCATTGCGTTGAACACATTTACAAAGTTGGTCTGGATCGCTGCAACACTAAAGCTTTTTTTTCAGTCACACATTCCACTTACTTCTCGTGAATGGAACCACCTTCCTGGTGAAATTGTGTCCATTACTAATAACAAATTGTTTCGAAAGTGTTTAGCTAATATTGTAGGATTACGAGAACATTGATTTATAATGTTTTGATGTACTGTATGTTTAGGTAACACTTAGCTAACATTGTATAATTAGGAGCATCTTTTTTCTTTTTTTTTTGTAGCATTTAACTGCGTTTCTTGTTCTTTGTTGTATAATTTAACCACTCCCCTCTGTGATGCCTCTGGCCCTGAGGGTAAATAAATGAAAATAAATGAAGTGTGGTGAGGCAAAAGCCTAAAGTGCGGTGTTGCTGCTTGTGTCACTGATGTGTGGTTAAGATGTTAAGGTTCGCCTCTAAGAGTGGAACGCAACAGCATCTTGCAACGCTGCCAGAGAGTCCACAGAACGCCACTGCCCGCCACTGCCCGTTCGGCTCTCCTCTGTGAATTGGTTTTTGAGGAAAGGAAATGTATCTGTCTCCCATGTCTCGGTGGACACCTGAACCTCGCCCTAAGAGAAGGGAAGATGGGAGTGAAGGAAGACACCGTGCCTTTGTTCATTCCAAACTATCGAGCTGGCATGGTGGAGTGGTTAGCGTGCTCCTCTCGCACTCCAGAGATCCTGGTTTGATTCCCGAACTCGACAAATTTCCTACTCTGTTTATTTATTTATTTATATATTTATATAAGTTGGAGCATCACTATACCATCCCTTTAATTGGTTGCATGGTTACTAGCCAAAGTACAATTGGCCCCCGTTTGAAATTTGCGCACTGTGACGTCACGACCATTTCAACCAACTGAAAAGAGTGACATTTGTCGACAACCCCTGCTTACAACGATGAAGCATTAAAGGCTGCCGCCTTGAAAAAAGGAGACTTAAAGGAGCAGAGAAGCAACAAAGGGCAGAGCACTGACCAGCGAAGGCCTTTGCCTCGTCAGTGGGCACAGCCCGGAGGTGTCGGAGGTCATTCTTGTTGCCCACCAGCATGATGACTATGTTCTGGTCAGCGTGGTCCTTCAGCTCCTTGAGCCAGCGCTCAACATTCTCGTAGGTCAGGTGCTTGGCTATGTCATACACCAGCAGGGCGCCCACAGCTCCCCGGTAGTACCTGCACCCACAACACCAACCAGTGCATCAAGCCACACAGCAGTCTCGCAGCAGTAACAAAAATATACAATGCATAGGCCACAGGAAGCAACACCGTGGATGTTAAACACACTTGCAGGCCCTGAACAATAAGTTATCCAACTTCGCGGGTATAGTTTGCACTGCTTCTTTTCATCTCGTCCTCTGCCATGAGGCATTGCTCCTTGAGAGGCAGGACATGGAAGACTGATGTCATGCTGGTCATGGCAGAAGCATGCCCATAATGCCACTTGCACAAGTGCCCATGCAGATGCTGCATTGCTGAATTGGCGCCGGCGCCAATGATTGAGCACAATGATAAGTCTGGCATGCCTGACAAGCTTTTTCAGTAGAAGCATGGTCCTTCTGACATAGCCAGACTAGATGTTAGGTTGGGTAACAGCGGTGCCGCATCCAGAATAACGATGCCTGATGATTGGTCACTTGCTTCCCCCCCTTCTGTTGCATTTGTCACGATTTGCCACACCCAAATGAAATGAAAATTAAATGAAATGTCATAAAGTGCGGCCCCTGGAGTCTGGCTTCCATCACAGTTAACTAAAATCGGGTAAACAGGTAAACCAAAGGCTTGCTTATAGCCCTGCCAACCAATACTTTTTTTTTCACAAGCTTCTACATTTCCTACAAGTGAATTAGCACCAACGTCAGGCTGCACATCACACACGACACTTGCTGTAATTACTGGTAAGGTGTCCCCTTTTGCCTTACACTCACTGCCTGCACACAAATTCAATAATAATCATAACATATTCCTGTACTGATCGCTTTATCAGGAAATTAAAAGCCTCATGCCTTGTGCCATCAACATAGGCAACACTGGTTACCTGTGTTGGGTTTAGTCTTCTCAGCATGTTTGCACTGACATGAAAAATTACCCCCTACAAAATACATCAGTGCCCATTACACAACACACTTCTACCAGACAGAGGACAAATTTGTTGCACGACCGCTTGCCACCACTAGTCCTGCTACTATTCCCGTAACTTTCAATTTCCTTGAGCAAATGGCACAAAAATCTTGCACCAGCCAAGATGTCTGCCTTCAGGCATTATCCCCTCTAGCAGACTTGCATGAGCCAGGCTCGACATAAACAAACTCATTCCTGGCTCATGACGAATTCAGCCTGTGCATTTTCTGGCACAGTGTCCAGTTTAGGACAACCAGGGCTTGTCCAAAGCATTTTTTGGTTTGCCGACAGACGGCAGCACAGTACTAAACGACCATTTTGGTATCATCTTTAGGGCTGTGCGGATAGTGCTTTTTCGAAACCTTATCAAATATGAATAGTCTACCTTCAGAACCAAATCGAATATGAATTGCATATTCGTATCGTTATTCGATGCTTGTGTGAATATTGGTAGAAAATGTGATGTGAAACACCAAAGCAGTAGCGGCAAGGCTATGCCTCATGGAGTTCAAGCCGCAGCTGTCAAGAGACAGCAAGAGCGATTGCCAATAGGGGCACACAGCACAAGTCAGTCCTTCAATGCCTTCTGTTACCGATGATGACGAAGGGCAAACTAGTGCAACCTATCAGTCAGTGAGAGGGATGAGAGTTATAAGCCGTGGCCTCCAATTGCGGGCTTGAAAGTAATGCTTGCTGAAACTGGCTGAGCCCTACAGGATCGTCTAGTCCTGGAGGCCGTATATTTGAACATTATAAATGATGTGACCTTAATGGATCACGTTGCGGCACTGCGTATGCAGACCAATCATGGCAGCATGCTGTGTAGCGTCAGAGGGGGCCCTGTTTTCAAAACAGCCATCGGAGAAAACTACGGCACACCCAACTGAAACTTGACTATTATTTGAGAACTATTAGAAAATTTGAGCGTATTAAATTCAATATTCAAAGATTTAAAATATTTGCACACCCCTAATCTATCTCAAAAAAGAAAAAAGGAAAGAAAAAGTGCGCATCAGGGCTCCTGGTGTTTTTCCGATTTTCAATATATTTGACGCATCCTGTGTGGCAAACTTCACAGCTGGGCTGCATTTTGTTGATACGCAAAGTAATTTAAAATTTCCAGTTTCGTGGCTGCTAATCGGGGTGTGTGTGTGACGTCAAGAACTACCAACCCATTGATATCAGCTCTCTGTTGGTTGAAGAAAAACTTCAAGCTCATTATAGGTCATTTCAGAAAAATAATGATTGAAGTTATCACTTATTCACTAGACTCGACATTCATGAAAGGTTTTGCAACTGTATCAGTGATGTCATTCGCTGGCCAACCGTGATGTGTGTTTGTCAAAACCCAGTTTTTTTCAGTTTTCTGGTTTTTGCTGTTTTATACAATATTTTGCGCATTAATATTTTGAAAAAGTATTCATCTCAAACAGGAGAGGGAGGTGCAAGAAATATGATATCGCTAATGCAAAATTCCAGAAAACCCTCCAGAGTTGCCCTTTAAGGAGTGTTCATTTCTATGCAACACATTGTATTGTAAAATTATAAACTCAACAGAGCCTGACCAGAACAGAGTGCACGTGCAATGAACAAGATGACCATTCCTCCGTGCCTGCAGCCTCAACACAGTGCAAGCAAGAGGCGTGCAACACAGCTATGTGACTTATCAGCAAGCAGACACCATTCCACTCCAGCCTACAATGTCGGGAGCAACAAGTGCCCGAGATTGCTGCACTTCACTGCCATACGGATGCAAGCATGCTCCCACTGCGGCTAGACTGCGGCTGCAATGAAGAACTGCTGGCAGGCAATCTAAACTCTCCCTAACTCCTCGAAGCTCCGTGAAGACACGAAAAAAAAGAAATTGCTTGGAGGTAGAAATCTAAGCACTTGGAATTTGAGGGGAAACATGCAAACGAAGTCGTATAAACAATAAGATGTTAAATGACTCGCGGAAGTCTTCTTCGCATAACCGCCAACTTTTTTTTTTTTTTAGTGGTATCAGTGCAAAAAAGGAATGGGGACAACAGAAGAGAATAGCAGGACGAGACTTCTGTAACTATTTAATAACCTCAAGTATTCAATGTACCACGCATTAAAATGAATGAATGAAAATCACGAGCGCTCGTCGTGTCCCATAATCTTAAGCTGTCCCTGTTCCTTTTACGCTGATGCAATTAAAAAATACACTGCCATACAACTAGCTGAACCTGATGTTTTTTTTTTTGAAGTGAAATGCAGAAAGACATTTTCTCAACCCACAATTGTTTTAAAATTAATGGCCCTGCCATGTCTTTCAAACGGAGGGTACGCTAGGCAACAAGGTTTAATTTCAGACAGTTGCTCCCATGGCAGTGTTACCCTATTTCATCAGCAGCAATAAAATTCATAAATTTGGTTGTCATCACAAAACTGCACAAATTTTTTGAAGTACAGGGTCATTTTTTCCCCAATTATAAATAGAACCCCAACAAAAGGGTTCGTTAACAAGTATACTAACCTGACAAATTCACACACACGTTGCAATATAATACCACTTTTTGGCAATTACTTCCAGGCTTTTCCCCTTACAGGCAGCTTCTGAGCTGCCCAGTGAGACTATGCATGGGCTCTGGTAACGCCCATTTTTGGCGCATTGGCACATAAGCACGTTTGAACTGTCTGGTAACAACAATCAGTACAACCTTGGCATTTATTTTGTTTTCACAGTTAACTGGATTTGTTAGTTTCGAAATGCCATATATTCTGCCCATGGCAGTGTGCTTGTTGCGGGGTGCCCTTCTGGGACACCCAAGCCAAAATTCAGGACATGCTATTACATGAAAGCAGACATCAGCTGACTATTCCACATTTTGCGAGTAATGCGAAACACGCTTCTGGTCTGCAGTATTGTGTGCATATACACCGATGTTTTCTCTGAAACATTCGCAACACACAAGGTATGTACACATGGCATTGATCAATGAAGCAATACAGAATAAGAATTGAAAACGCACCTTCTCGCTGAAATTTGAGAAATTCTGCTTCACAACAGAGGGAGACAACAATTACCCCAGAACAAGAACTTTCTTTTGCAGCCACTTCATAGACACATTTAGCAACTTTTAGTCCAGAGCACACAGAATACCAGATGCAGTGAAATGCTCACGCGCTGGTGATGGCGCGGTAGCGTTCCTGTCCTGCTGTGTCCCAGATCTGAGCTTTGACTGTCTTGTTGTCCACCTGGATCGAGCGGGTGGCAAACTCCACACCAATGGTGCTCTTGCTCTCCAAGTTGAACTCATTTCGCGTGAACCTTGAAAGAAGGTTGCTCTTGCCAACACCAGAATCTCCTATCAGGACCACTGCAAAGACAACACTCAAGCAATGAACGCTTTCTACTAGTGCCTGTTTCACTGCATTCAAAACACACATGGCACAAGTACCTTCAAAATGCCAGAAACTGCTTCCAAAAAGCAGTTGGCGAAGTGGACCAACAGAGGTTACTTCTTTACAGTAAATAAATACACCTTCACATAGAGCACCACAGTTGCACAAACATTCAGAACACTTCGCATGGACGGCTAACTGCATCAACTTCCATCACCACTGCACTCGCACTGCTTCAAGAACCTGGTGCTTGTACGTTGCAGCTCATACTGCCCACGACAGTACAACCAGCAACAGTACCTTGCCATTAGCACAATACAAGATTCCACATCTGTTGTTATTCCATGACCTGCTTAACTCTGGAGGACTGACTTATCAAAGATAGCACATTCACTCCCTGCTGAATGACTATGCACGTAAAACTACATTTCACACAAGTTATTAATGCACGTCAGGTACACTGTCAAAAATATACAGCCCAAAGGGTTTGCTTCCGGGGTATGCAGGGTTGCTAATGTTCAAAATCTCTTCGAAGGTGAGAAAAATTTGTGCTCACTCAAGAGCTGGAGACTTTCAGAGATGATAAAGAGCCCCACTATAGAGCTCAAAAGTTAACCGTTGGTCAGGCTGTTCACAAAAAGAAGTGGGGTTGAATTTCTTACATAGGCACTGCCAAAAGCTGCAAAGGCCAAACCATTGTCTTATTACTTAAGGCAAACCACTGCCTAAAGTTACTTTCCAAATGCTTGAGAGACACCTAAACAAGCAAGAACTGTTCATTTATGAGGAGAGGCACTTTGAAGAACATTGAAACACCCACAGAATGATTACTGACGCAGCTGTGCAGGATATGAATCACGCACCTTGGATTAGCACACAAAGCACAGCGTTTGACACTGCTACACAAATTTAAAAATAACAAATCGAATTCCAGATATTCCGAAGGAATGAACATAGCAACCATTTAAACTGATGTATCATGCTTTATTACACTCGAAAGAGGTGAGCAGGCAAGTTTTAATAGCATAATCCGATGCACAGCCCTTTTTCGGGCCAACCGGTCTTTATCAAAAAGGCTGACCGTGTCAGTGAATGCCCGCAGATAGCCTAGGTATGCAATATGACAAGAGCGCAGCGCTGACGTTTCACCTGTTATCTTCGGCGATACAGCTGGAATTCAAGTAGTGCTGGGGGGAGTGTAGCCCTCAAACCCTAGGCCGCATCAAAAAACTCGTCTCTAACTCAGCTTACGGACACTAAGCATAGCTGCCGGTAGAAACACCGGTTGCACTGACCCCCAAACTACAGCCTTTCGAATACTTGGAATTACACAGCATTTGGAGGCTCGAACAACGCGGTGGGCGGTAACGTAGAGATGCGGCTGCAGATATAAACCCTGCCATCGCGTCGTACCGTCTAGACACCGGACGAAACCGACAAACGTCCCGACTGTTTTCCTTGACTCGCGTCCTTGAATGAGCACAGGGGGAAACTGTGGTTTCCCGGTCGACAGTACTGGTGCAGTGTTTCACAAGCGCGTTATGTGGCAGTCCGCAAAAAATGCTGCCCACGGCCACACGTACCGTACAGTCATCTTCCGCTCAGGATGACATCAACACTCGGAACCTCGACACGCATACAACGTCAAATCCGAGACGACTGAACTAGGCTTATGAACAAGTAGGCGTTGCACATCATCGCTACCCGAGCAAACTAAGCGCTTAGGCAAGTTAAGGTTCAAACTAATGCAAGAACAAGTTGTGACCGGTGTTGTGTCTGACCAATAAAGACGCTTCAATGATTGAAAGAAGCTTCGACATTGTCAAACAGACTGCCGACTACAAACGTCACTGCCTCCTGTCCGCTCCACTAAAACAAGGCAACGGCAAAGTGAAAAAAATGTTTCACTACAGAAACGTTCAACAGTGAAATGGTCAAAGTTCGGGCAACATATCGGCGCATAAAACCACCAGAGAAACGAAAGAAATAAAACTTCGTCCGCGAAATTAAGCCTATGGAAGCCTCACCCAGTTACCGACCGCTAGGAACTCCGGCAAACAGGGCTAAAAACGTAAGTAGCAATTTGAAAGCACAGGCAAAACGCGAAAATTAGGCACTGGATTTAACTAACATCAGTGACTAGTACGAAAAATGGGCTTACCTTTGAAAAGATAATCGTATTCGTCATCTTTATTGGCCATCCTAAGCCGCTGACTCCTCTGCCCCACTGACGACGAGTGAACAATGAGGCTGAAATCAGCTGGAATAAATATCTCACGGTGAGGAGGGACCTCTCAAATCATAAACTGCACTCCAGATGAACGCACAGCGCTGCAGAGCCCGCCGATTATCACAGATATAATACCCTCCAACAACACCCAAAACACCAAGATGGCTACGCGTTCGACGCCCCCAGATTCTGCGCACTCTCCGAACGAAACGGATGTGCACGACCGGAAGTTGATTTCAAAGTGCCCGTATGTAAATAGTCGCACGTGAGGAGCCGTCACCAGCTGATGCCGGCGGTCGGGCACCAGAAACTTGATTTAGAACGGTAAATTTCTGAATTTCAGGCTCCAGCTCGGCTGTTAATGACGCGCATGCTCTACAAAGCTACTGGGCCTAGGGTTGTGGCGCGAAAATGAAAAAGCGATAAGGAAACGTTCTGCCATAACAAATTTATTTCATTCGCAGCGTGCCAAAAACAGCGGCTGTAAAAACGGCACCGTGTAGTAGTCCGCTTTTGACAAAAACAAATGCAGGACACACAACAAAATGTCAAGCAACCAAGCAAAACAAGGTGCAGGATCTCCGCCACCTTTTCAACGGGGTAAAATACCGTGAGAATTGATTTTGTATATTAGTTGCGTTTTTTACTGAAACAAACGCCCCGGTCGCTCTCAACATCGAGTACTGGCATACAATAGAGTACAACCAGCGCGTACTCGAAAACGAATACATAAATACTGCTATACTAAATGTTGATATGCGAGATGGCAGTGAGTGAAGAAAACAAAAACTTTTTCTTTTTTTTTTTTGCATTGCAAACCTCTTCGTGGCTTACGTTACCAATGTAGTACGACAAGTATAAGGTAAAAAAAAAATGTTGCAGTTGCACTAAAGCCTTACGAAGTGCACTTTTCAAACTGCAGTTTTTACTTTTTTTCTTCAAGGCCTTCGTTTGCTTCATATTTAACAATGGGGCAAGATCGTAATGGCAACAAAGTGAGAAAACCCGTTTTAATAAAAACAACAGTTAGCCTGGAGACAAACTACACTTCCCCTAACACCCAAGTTCTCACAAAGCTGATGCTAGAAGCCCACGATTTGCCTGATTAATCCACCCAGTTTTGTCCATACATAAAAACTTATGCTTGTAGCTCCGTCGACATTAAACAAATAAAATCACTGAAAAAAAAAGCAATAAATAAGGACAGATTGAAAATCAGTCTGTGCATAAAAACACCACATGTCATGAGCTTCATTCAGTGCACAGACGTAGCACAAAAAAAAAATTTCAATTACATACACAATGTCAGCAAATAGTGCCACATACAGCTTTGTCAACAGCCCCAATGTGGAAGGTATAGGGGAATTAGCATGAACACAATCCCCAACAGTATGCTTTGTGAAATGTATACAGCTAAGTGCATAGGAATGAATGAGCAAACCGTGAACACCATGGAGAAAATGACAGCAGAGAGCTAGATGTGAATAATTGTAATGAATGGCACAAAGTTAGCTTGGCATTGGACTCATAAAATGCAGTTATGTGAACATATGAATGTGACCAAAACCAAAAAACAATTCTCGTCACATCATACCAAATGGCAACTGGAAGGGGGTGTAAGAGCACCAATGCACTGACAACAGCATGTGCATGATGAACTTAAACTTCACTACCCAATGCACTATGGAACCAGAATAGGAACTCCTTATATGACAAACACACAAGACAAATCATTTCTCTCAAACTAACAATGAAGCTGTTTACCTCTACATACAATGTCCTTATACCGATAACACACACTCATGTAACACAACAATACACGGTACGATCTTCCTAAAACATTACATATATACACCAACCGCACACAGCGCTGGCTGCAACAAAGGCAGCCACCAGTTTGTACTTTCAGGCGTTACTTGTCAGATAGCGTGGCACTTATTCAGAGGCATAATTGCCACAGGTGGCACATGAGCACTCAATGCCCTCCCGAAATGCACGACATTGTAACAACCCCATGATCAGTCCATTCAAGCAAAACATGACCCTTAATCTCAATACACGCTAGATGACACCTGGGAAGCCAAGCTAACACCGAAGCTCGACTACAACATTTTGATGGGTGACGGTGGCGGCAAAAACACACTTCCATCCGACGTGCCAAAGAGGTCCAATTCTGGCGGCTTCGTGCGTGACTTTGCTATTGAGTCTTTTGTGGTCTTGGCGAAACGAGGCGGTGGAACTGTATGCGAGTGCTCAGGTTTCTTAGAGAAAAGTCTTTCTGGAGGTGTTGTCCTCGGCTGCGGTTGCAGATGCTGTAATGGTGGTGTAGCTGGCGCCCTCGGTGGAATGTTTTCAACGCTCTGTGACCGCCCTTGCTGTAAAGGTGCATGTGTGAGGAGGTACTGATGATAGCCCCGAAGGAGCTGGTGCATCTCGCAACTTTTGGCCTTCTCTGCTTGCTCCATGTAGCTGCACACGTCCTCTGTGAAATTAGCAACAAAACTGCTTGCAACATACTGCTCGCATATTCTCTTCGTACAAATGCAACAACAGCTCTGCAAGAGCATGCATTTAGTCACAAGCTCAAAAAATATGTTTGCTTATCTGAGTTTCATTTGAATGCTGGCTCTTTGAAAAAAAATGGCATGTGAGGCTCAATATTAAAAAATTAAGTGAGTTTACAAGTCAAAAACAGTGTCAAGATTCTTTCTCCTCACAAGCTTCACACATTCACTGCATGATAAAGTACATTAACCTCGTCTTGCCCAGCATGCTTGGTGGAAAGAGCAAAGGAAAACGCCATGCATTAAAGCATGACCTGCTTCCAGCACTTACTGTATACTTTATCGAGGCAGTCCACAAACCATCTGCTCCATTTATCCATCATTTCCACCATGTTTTGCTGCAACAAAGAATGAACGCATAATAAGCATCTCAATCGGATTTCAACAGCGCAGTTGTGTTCATAACAGAACAGATGGCGACATCACACACCGCAGAATCACCCAAAGCACAAGCCGTGAGGCTAAACAATTGCATAAAAACAGTATTTGGCCATGCCATAAGAAATAACACTACTAATCTTCAATCTAACTTGTTTCCATCAAAGCCTCTTCATATGAACCTCAAGCAAGCAGGAAACCCCTGCCTTCCAATGATCCATAAGAACATCGACGAGAATTTGACCATAATAACAGCTTGTTCACTTCTGTTTCACCGTCAATTATGTGCACTGCAGTTAGTTTAACTGTCCTTCTGTGAGCTCTCTTCACAAAAGGTGAAGACAGGTGCTGACAATCCCAACCTAGTGTCCTGTCCTCACTATGTGTTCACTAAAATGCTCTGCACGCCATTGCCTAATACTGGAGGGGACACTTAAACTCTACCTTGAGGGTATGAAGCGAAAACGTTAATGGGTTAATGCCCATATATGCGGATACTGTCATTCTCTACTTTACATTCATAGATTTCTGGGAGTCCTCATACCACTCCTTTCGCAGTGGTGCCACGGTTAAGCGATGCGCCACTGCCCTATGATGGCAGGTGCTGCCACCGGTGGGGCTTGTGCGACCCAGGTTGCTCTTCCCGAGCAACCTCTCGCAACCAACCAACAACTTAACTGCCACCTGCCACATTGAGTGGTTTGCTCGCAATCCAGTGGGCAAGTTGTGATGATGCCACAAGGTCACGTGACTTAGATGACCCATCTGCCCCCTAGGTTGCTTCTCTGGGAATTTTTTGCAGATTTTTCACTCGCGTTAATTGATACTGCCGCCGGATTCGACACGAGGTCCTTAAAGGTGCACTGAAGAGGAATCTGAACTTGTCTTTTTGCCGTGGGAACTTGATCTACACGTTCCTAGCATTCTTAGAAACTGCGACTTATTGCCCTGTATGGACGATTTCCCAAATTAAATCGAATTAACGTCCGGCTCCCGCCCTTTTTTTTAAATTCTCCCTCGTACGATGGGCGGAGTCAACCAACGTGTGGAGTGCCTTTCACCCAGTCCCGTGGCGGCTTGCCGCTCTGCCATCGGCGGAGTAATACGTAGTAGTCCGTAGTAGCAAATAGTCCGCGTGTTTCATTTCTGCGGGCTTATTTTGCGGCTATATTATCTGCGAATGAAACTATTTATTCATGGAAACCTAAAAAACAAAATAAAGCGAAAGCAAAGCCTCCACGGAGCTGGCTGAAAGGAACTTCACGCGTTGGTCGACTCCACCCATCGTACGAGGGAGAATTTAAAAAAAAGGGCGGGAGCCGGACGTTAATTCAATTTAATTAGGGAAATCGGCCATACAGGGCAATAAGTTGCAGTTTCTAAGAATGCTAGGAACGTGTAGATCGAGTTCCCGCGGCAAAAAGACAAGTTCAGAATCCTCTTCAGTGCACCTTTAATGCTACTGCACTAAAAATAGTCCATTCTACCTGTTCTACTTGGATAGTAACTCAGTGCGACACCACAATTCAGTGGCAAGCAGAGACATGGCTAGGGCTGGACCATTCAGTCACATGGTTTCAAATTATACTTTTCATTTTTCTCTTCTCAATGTCATTTATCGATGCTAATTCACTTTTCATGCCTCAAAAAAGGCTACTTTGCAATGATGAAGACAACCAGTGTTAAGTGTGCAGCCAAAACATGTCCAAAGTCTCAGCTGCTATGCTCACAAGAGGTCAAGCGTCCTTGTCTGACATTTACCATCCTTTTTTGTAGTTATTACTGGCCTTTTATTAACATTTATTTTGATATTTTATTTCTAAGCATGTGCCACAAAATTAAAAGCAGAATTTTCTGCTCTGCGAAAATTTATTGACATACTTTCAAGCCACTGATAAAGTGAAAAGAGCTCTAAATATGAAAGCCTGTTGATACATGTGATAAGAGCAAGCTTATTTATATGAGGTGTGCAAGGAAAAAAATACATATGCAGCCCATCAAGTTTTTTTTTATTTTGGCCAAGCAGAAAACACAGGGGGGAGGATTTGCAAAGAAGTTGGTAGAAACTATGAAGAGGCAGCAAGAACAGAAGTAAAAAAGAATGCTGCACTTGGATATTGACATATCTGCTTCAAGAAAGGCTGCCCGGTTTTGTGCAGTAGAACGTCCCTTCTCATTTTTTTTTTTTTTAATTTCATATCTGCTGAATTTTTTTTAAACCTTCTTAGTCCTGATGTGTTTAGTTCTGATGTCCTCATGAACTGCCCCTCACAAAGGACCTGGACACAAAGGTCATCAGCATACATGGCAGTTATTTCAGTCAGCAGAGCTAGCAAAGGTTGGTATATCAGCACTAAAAGAAATGTGCCGGGGTTTCTTTGACGCTGCAGAAAGAATAGATGTTAACCTAAAAACTGCACTTCACAAACACCATTACCACGAAAACTGAAAACCAAATGCAAACATGAAGAAAAGCCACACATCAAACACTGTTGCGGCAGATACTCAAACACTGCTAAGACTCGAAGTTGGGCTAGTTGGTATAAATTTTACATAGTGAAAACAGTGCAACACTGACCTTTGATAGTCATTGCTTATGACTGTACATCGACATCGGAAGTTTGTGATGTGTGCACTCAGTAACAAATTGATTGCAGACTGCCTCACGGCCATGTCGCCTGGTATCAATACCAGAGTATGGAGTATGCATGTCCCCACATTCATGCAAGTATCCCCCACGGGCTTAGACAGCTCTGAATTAAATATTTTTCAGCTCTTTTGCATTTCATAAGATTTTGCTACCAAGTACACCTTCCCTCCTCTTTTTATCAGTAGCCACGCTGCTTTTACGACGCTTGGACACATCACCACAACGACTACAGCAAATCCACAGTCATTCAAAACTGTCTGGTGGTATGACTGGGAGCCTAGCTGCAAGTCCTGTGAATCAGGTATCAAATTATAAGTTCCGGAACCAGTGAAAGCTGGTCCAAACCACTTGCCGGACTGGCAAACAGTACCTGAGCGCTACTGGCGCAGCTGTCGTGGGGCGGCTGGATGTGGAGCTGTTGCAGCTGTGTCTGCAGCATGGCCAGCTTGTCAGCGTGCTGCCTCTCCTGGGCAAGTAGCTGCTCCTTGTTCCCTCGGTCCACCTGCTGCAGCTTCTTCTGGAACTTCAGCAGCTTCTGCTTCAGCCGCAACTCCTTCTCGGCTGCAGCTGCCTGCACTTGCTCCAGCTCAGCATCTTTGTCCCTCACCTGGCTCTGCAGCTGGGATGCAACCTGTTTAGGCATTGGGCCAGATGCAACAATATATACATCCGGACAGGCTGCCAACAACACGATTTACAAAGTGTTATTAATAATGTTAACATGATTTATTCCCATCGAGAAGCTGGAGGAGGCTGTCAGTAAAAGCTGTGCGGAGAATGGTAGCTTATCATGAGTCCATAGCTCTCTCTACAAAGCAACAATCAGTACAGGAGGGAAAAGAAAACATACATTCTTTTTTTGCTTCTCCACTTGCACACACAAAAGTGGCAAATATTTATGACATAATTAAACAGCCATGAAGAAAGAGAATGTGGCAGTATACCGCATAAAATCGTGTAAGAGCCGCACATTTTTTTTTTTAATTCGGCTCTGAACTTCGAAGAAGCAGCTCATAGACGAAAAAAAAATGTATAACCTTATTATTTTCTCAATTATCTAGTCCAAAACAGGGGGTGCAGCAAGTACAGTCTTTGTCAAAAGTAACCAGGCTGCATGGTTTGCTTCTCATATGTATAATAAAGCATTTACAGCTTTCCCAAAGGTCGAAAAGTTTTTTGAAGGTGAGGACAGGGGTTCTCCTTACCATACAGAGATTTAGAGCTTGAGGGCTGGCATAATAGTTTAAATATACGACTGAGAAGCAAAACCATGCAACCTGGTTACTTTTGACAAAGACTGTACATGGTGTTCTGTTCCACCGTGTGTTTCTTTCCCGTGCGTTGCCGCCTTGCTCTCTTGTTCCTTTCCTTTTTTCTCGCTCATTTTGAAATTGGTTTCCTTTCCGATAAAAGCCGCCTCGTTTATTGTTTGTACTTTTGTGTCTGTTTAAAATAAGACCTGCAATCACACAGAGTCCTCACAAATTTGGCGTCCACTACGACAGGACGAGGTCGGTTATTATTTCTTTGCCTGTTGGGTTAATTTAGGAACAATATGAGCGCTTCAGATTTGGTTGCTTTAGGCGAGCGCATGGGCTTGTGCGGCGCGGAGTTACGAGCGTGGGTGGAGGACGAGCTTCGTAAGGCACGGGAAGAGAGAGCCGCTGAGCGTGAAGCTGCGAAGCAGAAATTGGAATTAGAGGCACGGAATTTAGAGACGGAGAAACAGAAATTGGAGTTAGAGGCGCGGAACTTGCAGCTAAAAATAACGCTCATGGAGGGTGGCGCAAATCCTCCAAGTGACCGTGGAGAGCGTAGCGTCTCACCGGCCAGCTCCATTAACCCGCACAGCCTCATACCACAGTTCAATGAAGCGCGGGATGACCTCGATGCCTACTTAAAGAGGTTTGAGCATGTGGCCACGGGGCAGGTTTGGCCAAAAGAAAAGTGGGCAACGGCATTGAGCTTGTGCCTTGGCGGCGAAGCACTTAGGGTCTTCGGTCGGCTCTCGCCTGAGGATTCCGTGGATTATGACAAAGCGAAGCTTGCCTTGCTTCAGAGGTTTAGGTTCACCGCGGAAGGATACCGAGAGAAGTTTCGCCAGAGCAAGCCCCAGGATGGAGAAACGGCCTCGCAATATGCTGCCAGGTTGTTTAGCTTCTTTGACCGTTGGGTCGAGATGCGGGGAGAAGGCCGCACTTTTGAGGTGGTTCGCGAGATGGTCGTGAGCGAACAATTTCTGAACAACTGTCATTCTCGTTTAGCCCTTTTCTTACGTGAGCGGGAGGGCAAGACAGTTTCCAAGCTGGCGGAGGCTGCCGATCATTTTCTCGAAGCACAGCGGCAAAATAACTTGTTGTTCTTCAAAGAACAGGGGGAGCATACGATGAATAAAGCCAAGGACGAAATTTCAGGTTCACAATCTCGCCTGCGGTGTTTTCTTTGCGAGAAGACTGGGCACAAGGCGGCGGATTGTCGGACGAAGCCGAAGCAATCGTATTGCACCTGGTGCCGCGAGGTAGGACATGATGCCCAGTCGTGCAAAGCTAAGAGGCCAGGAGACCGTGAGGAGTCCTCCTGTTGCATGACACCTCGATACTCACATCCCGATAACCCTGCAGAGGTAACGCGCGTAGAGGGCCAGTTGGGGGAGATGGTCTGTCCTTCCAACCCGGTGGAAACTGCTATGCCCGTGGCGCACGGTGAGGTGTTCGGCCGGCCTGGTTCGGTTTTACGGGATACGGGCAGCACCGGCATTGTTGTGCGTGAGTCCCTTGTACCGGCAGCGGCGCTTACAGGGAAACAGGCTACATTATTCTTGGCCAATGGGACCCGTGTAGAAGTTCCGGAAGCGGAGGTGGTAATTTCTTCTCCATACTTCTCGGGTAAGGCCATCGCGCGCTGCTTGTCTACACCCTTGTACGACATTATAATAGGCAATGTCCCCGGGGCTAAACCTCCATTCTCGGTCGACCCGCCAGTTCTAACTGATCAGGCAGTTTCCCTTGCCATGACGAGTTCGGTCGATGTTCCTTCCCTCACGATGACAGCAAAGGTTTCAGAGAGTAGTAAAAGCCCCACTCTGAACACACTCCACTTGTCACGGCCGGAGTTTCGCCACAAACAGGAAGAAGACCCGACCTTAGAGGTGTGTCGCAGGAAGTTGGGGCAAATATTTCGTGGCAAGGGACAGACCGCCCACTCTTTTGACACAGATGACGGTGTTCTTTTCCGAACATACCAAGTGTGTCCCGGCCGAGTCGTTGAGCAAGCGGTGGTACCGAAGGGCTTACGCACGCAAGTCCTTAAGCTGGCGCATAAGAGTGCATTATCCGGCCATCAAGGAATACGGAAAACTATAGCAAGGGTGCTCAGTGAGTTTTATTGGCCCGGTGTACAAGCTGACATTAAGAGTTATGTCAGATCGTGTGCGAAGTGTCAACCGACTGTGTCAAAGGAAAGAGAGAACAAAGTAAATCACGCCGTTGTTCCATCGGTGCCGGCGGACAACGGCCGGCACAGAGTGTATAACATCGTAGGACGGGGACATTTAAAACCATGGTGGAGACCGAGGTCGGTTTGGAGAAACCGGTTTCACAAAGGAAAACGGAAGTACTAGTTGAAAGAGTTCTCGCGACGGTGAAGTGGTTTGATGTGAAGAATGGAATACGGAAGAATGTAGCCCACACCTGTTCTTGTTGGCATTATCTGTGTTCATGTTTGTTTTTGAGTGTCGGCTACCTAATTTGTATGCCTTCCGTGTTTCTTCGCCCTTCTATGGACGCTTCACGTTGACTTTCCATGTGCTCTCTGTGCTGTGTGTGCGAAGGTCTGTGAACGCTTCGAACATTGACGACCGTCGTATTGTGTGTGGTGTGTAGTGTGCGCGCTGTGGTGCGGTGTTCTGTGTTGCGATCGTCGAACGCGTCTGGTGTCGCTCTCCTGAAGTTGAGTTCTTTCCCTTGGAAAAAACTTCCAAAGAGGGGGCCTTCTGTAAGGAGATAGCGCCACCCAGCGGCGTTCGTGAGGAGAAGAAGACAAAGCACGAGGAGCGCGTGCGGAGGGGTACGCCGGGACAGGTCGAAGAGGATTACGTGGCAGAGAAGAGAAGAGCGCGGTGGGCGACGGACGTGGACGAGTTCTGCTGGCTCCCCGAGTTCCGGGCTTGGGCCTTAGCCGCAGACGTCCGGGCCACCAGACCTGGACATCCATCGTCGAGAGCCTCAACCACCAGGCTCAGGCGCTACTCTTCTCCGTCCATCCGTCAGCTGCTCCACACAGGCCGCTTCTGGCGCCTACGTGACCTTTTTCCGGGATACCAGACCTGGGAACCGTGCCGGGAGCCCACAGACGCCGACGCTGCGGTAGCGTCGCATCAACATTGGAACGCCCAGAGACTCCCTGACTGCCCGACACCCAGCCAGTCCTCCCCGCTCGTTGCTCGAATAAGACAAGTAGTGTGTCTGTTCCACCGTGTGTTTCTTTCCCGTGCGTTGCCGCCTTGCTCTCTTGTTCCTTTCCTTTTTTCTCGCTCATTTTGAAATTGGTTTCCTTTCCGATAAAAGCCGCCTCGTTTATTGTTTGTACTTTTGTGTCTGTTTAAAATAAGACCTGCAATCACACAGAGTCCTCACACATGGGTGCAGCCTGTACACAATATTTTACGGCAATAAGTATACAGATGTGCAGAAAAAGCAACCTACACGTGAAACAAACTGAGACAAAAAAAATCAACACCAAATTTCGTCGGCACACAGCAAATAAAGCTGGTGTATTGCATGTTTAGTCATTTTTATACATTCCACACTAGTGTTCTTGTAATGACTGTTTTGTTGTAATGAGAAGCAGAAGTAAATCAGAAGATTGTATTGTTCTGAGCATGGAGCAAGAACTGCATGTAGGGAACTACCCCCTAGCGCAGAAGCAAGCAAATGACAGAGCATGAATAAAGAAAGGCTGATGGAAATGCATGTACTGACACCATCTTGTGGCGTGCAACACAGGCTCGACTTTCCATACTGCACTTTTCCACACACAAAGAGCATAGTGGACAAACATACAAGGTTCGAAGTGCCTACACGTACTTCTTTTATACTGCTCCTGACTTCACCAGCAACCACTCAGAAGCTTCTCAGGGCTTCTGTGATTCCATTACTGCGACGTTTTGTTGTAAGCTACAGAACAATGTCACGTGAAGCATGCATGCATACCTCTTTCCACTTCCCAATCTCTTGGTCTCTCTGGTGGACCAAAGCTTCCTTCTGCTTCTCAGCATCTGTGTCAACCTGCACATGCACAGTTCTGAAGTTACTAAAAAAGAGGCCCAATGATCTCGGACAGTTCCTCCTGATCATTAAAAAGCTGCACCTAGAATGAGATGATGAAACAACATACTACGCTGCTGCCCTTTACATGCACAAGTCTGAAAACCTGCACCCAACAGGGGACCATAATGGGAGCACGAAACGCCTCCTTTTTGCTCAGCCATTTCTTTGTCTGTGAAGCTTTTTCACTCCCCTCAGAGGTAAAGCACACAACCCAGCTGCACTGCACACAGCCCGTACATATGAACGACTGGTGGTTCCGGTAACACCATTTCACGCCCACCACGGGAACGAGTTCTCTACCGTGGAAGGTGCACTGAACACGGGTGGGATGGGGAGCAATTGTGCGTTTGGTCTGAAGATGCTGTCTGTGCTCAATAGTCAAGAAGGAATCTAAAAACAACCATGCCACCTCTTGTCTGCATTCACCATAACTTCCATGATAGAGTGCTCGTTTCTCGGTAGCGTTACTGGTACAATCTTTGCGAGAGCTCGTTTTTTTGGTTCCCCGTAGCTGCAGATGATGTAGATTTCCGATTAATTCTGACCGAATCAGGCCAGTACCTAACCCAAACATGGTATAAAACAAAAATTATCACCAAATGCCACCTCCTTGCAAAATCTGAGCACTAACAAGCCAGTGGTTCAGCCAAGAGAAGCATTTTATGTACGCAGTGCACTTAACACTGCAGCAGTAGGTAGGTTTGATGACCTACGAGTGTACTTGTCAACTGTACCACCAACAAATTTCTGCGGTGTTCTGTGAGCACAAAATCGCCCATTATATAGTTTGCCTCCAATTTTGACTCTCCACGATTTTACAGCTGTCGCCACCGGCTCGTAACATTAAAAATCTCACCCTATGAGGTCGCTGCTCTTCGTATTCCCCTACCAGTTGCTCTCTTAACGCTGCCAGCTCCATCTGCTTCTCTGTGTTGAACTCTTGGCGCAACTTCTGTTTTTCCTGTTCCAGTTGCTGCTTGTAATCTTGTGCCATCTCTGCTTCCCAAACAGGGCGTGCTGAAAGTGTGCAGTGAGCCTCACATAAATTGCACGTAATACTAACAACACATAACTTGCACCACAACGGCCAGGTGCATGAGATTTCTGGTGACTGAAAACTGAGTTCTGGTGAGGCCATGCGAAAAATAAAACAGCTGCAAAGTTTGCTCACTATAATTCAGGCCCTGAAAATTCGTACTTATCGTTAGAAATCTGCAGCCCCTTGGTCAGCACATTTCGAAAGTGCTTAATGCAAACACTATTTCAGCTACTTCAGATGTTTAGCTCACTTGTGTGATGTATTATTACTCAGAGGACTGGACTCTTGCACAAATGTTCAATGAGTGCTGGACAGATGAAATCCTGTACAAAGTCTCTGCAGTCCACGACAAGTGACTACAACAAATCCAAGCAAATAAGGACATTTCTTCTATTCCTGCTGTCCTCATCACATGCTCTGGTCAGAAATTTACAATGGATTGCACATTTTCAGTCTGTTGGATGCTGCCAACGTCTCCACGTCGACATCGGCCACTGGTTCGGTTGCCTTTCGCTTTGTATAACCTGACTCAGCCAAGGTGAGCCACACCAATTTTTTTTTTATACGATGTAGACACATGTTCCTATACATTCACGCTGTCACTTTATGATGCTCAGAAATTATTCGATATAAAGAGTAATTCGAACTAACTGAGTTTGACATAATCGGGTTCGACTGTATCTATCAAGCCACTTAGTATAACGAGGTGCTCTTACACAACTGCAACGAATTTCCAGCCACCAAACTTGCCAATCAGTTTTTAAATGAGTTTTTGCAAGGAAGCAGTAACTTCTGTCACCAATACTCCCAAGTTTGGCTGCACCATGTCTCCACACAACACATAATGCAAGTTTACCGAGAAAAATCAAATCAGAAAGGCTGGAGCAAAATGTCACGCATTTCAAATCTTGGACCACAGAGAGGTACAGTTACCTTTTTGCAAGACTTCTTTGAACTCCTTGTGAAGCCTCTGTTCCGTTTGTTGCACTGTGTTTTTCTCTCTACACACCAGCTCCTTGATCTGGGCCTCCAGTTGACGTTTCTCTTCACAGGAGTGTATGTAAAGCTCCTTCACATCACTGATGGTTTGTTGCAGGGAACTGTAATTGGAGTTGAAGAAGGGGAACAAATTATCTAACAAGAGACAGGTGTGCATGTGTACAACCGTGTGTGCGATTCTACACGCCATAAAACTTGAATAAATACTCCAGCACTCAATGCACGAATTTCTCAGCACAAAAAATCTATAAATAAGTGGATTGATACAGCTTTTCTAACGTCACAGTGGCAGTTTAAAAAATGGTAACGCAAGACAAGATCGCATGACGATTTCTGTACATGCTAGCTCAAAATTGGGCAACCAAGCACAAAATTACTGAGTCCACCTTCAAAAAAAAAAAAAAAATATGCATGGCCTTCCTTTCCTTAGGCCCTGTTTTATTCCTCTCCAGAACACATGGTAACAAAAACGAGTAAGCAACAGTCCTTGCTTTGTCACAAAATGTGTTGACATTAATTCCCTCCGGCATAAATCCTGTGGGGACGCTTTCGTCCCCTGCGTTCGCTTTCCCTCAACGCGCTAGTTCCCTGTGGTTAGCTCCTCCGCAAAGCACTCCTCTCGGTTCGGTGACTTTCCACTAACAGGGGAGGGCGCTCGCGTCGCAGCGACACCAGCGCCACGGATGGCGTTTTGCTGCGCGCTCGCGGGGAGCTACGGGGTCTCTTCTCCCTCGGCAACGGGAAGCGAACGGACGTTTCGCTCGCAGCTTCGCTCTTCGTCGACGGGCGCCTCTCGGCCGGAACTTACTCCCGCCGAGCCCGTTCCGCTCGACCTCGGAGTTTATCCCTTTGCCCTACCGTGGGCGGACGTTCGCTCGTAGCCGTGCTGGTGAGTCGGACATCCTAGATTCCTCAGTGTATTTTGTTGCTAGCTGGCGTTATTGTTGCTATAGCAATAAATGCCTTGTTTGTGTCAGCCAGTGTGCCGTTCCTTTGTTCCCGTAGAGCACGGCCCGCCGTGGTCGGCGTGCGCTCAGTAGCGTACGCGACCACGGGGTGGGGTCAGCGCGGTTTTGAACTGGCTCAGCCGCGCTTAAGCGGGGAATACGTATTTATCCCCCGATTTAAACCCCACATCTGGCAGCCCAACGTGGGGCCTGCTCTTGGAACATTGGACGACAGTCTGTTCGGTTCGAGGAACGCTCTTTGTCCGGACTTGACAAGTGCTAGGCCTAGAGTGAATTTTGATCGCTAGGACCTGCGGCATGCTTTCTTGAGTGCGAGGTGTATTGCGCTGCAGCATGTTTGAACTTTTCGACATGCTCAGTATGTTTTTTTTTGTGAAGTTTTCTTCCTGGAGTTTCTTCAAGAACCACTTGGTCCGCATCGAGGGAGCGCGAGGCCTAGCGCCCGCGGAGTTGCCGAGCCCGAAGCGAGTGAGTACGGAAGCCGCGTGGGTGGTCCGAGTTTTCTGTATATATTTTCTCGCTGTCTCTTTTTCGACTCTGGGAGTCGCGGCTCTGGGAGCCGGGTGGCCTGGGGCCACGGGTGCCACGACGAGCTCGCTGGTATTGCAGCTCGGCACCGGGCGTTCCGACACCGTCCGATACGGTGGGCGCCGATCGCTCAAGCTGCTTTGTGCAGTGAGCGGGGAGGACCACCCCACAACGCTGATGTCTCCTCGCGGCTGCGCGCACGAAACCCGTTTCGGGTCTTTCTTTTGTTGGGGGTCGTCGACCTTCACAGTGGTAGTGAGGCCTAAGGCTATTCATAGCTGCCTGCACCTTGTCAAAAGTGACACGACCACCGGACCGTGGTGTTGAGAGGGGGCGCACTTTGCTGGCCGCCTGTTTTGTTTTAACCTCGCATGAACCGAGCATTCTCGTTCAACTCAAGAAAGGGCTTTGTTCACTCGAACTTTGCGTTGCACAGCCGCCCGACACGTTTTGCTAGCGAGTTGAGCATTGAGCCACCAGGCCTTTGTGTACGCCGTTTCCCCTCCCGTGACCTACGTTAAAGGCATGCGGAGTGTGTTTTGGCAATCTTTCAGATCCAGCGGAGCCACTGCGGCTTGCTGTCCTGTGCACATCGTCTCGCTGCCGCCTGCTGCGACGGAGCGGCCTGTATTCTGTTCGCCGCATCCATCCGGGGCAGCCGTGGCGAGACCAGACAGCAGCCACCTCAGGCTGCTGTTGTCCTGGCGACTACTGCGGAATCTTGGCCTGCAGTGGTCAACCGGCCCTCCTCTTCGCGGGCCTGCGGACACGTAGTCCGCGGGCCATGCGAGTCGTCCCAGCGGAGACCTTCACGTCGCCTTCGGAATACCGCGGAAGACTGCGTGCACTCTGTCGGCGTGACCTCCGCTGCACGACCTGCCTCAAGTGCATGAAGACCAGGAGACTCCTCCATAGCATGTAACTTGCAGGCGCGTGGGTCTATTTAAGGTTGGGGGGATGTGGGGACGCTTTCGTCCCCTGCGTTCGCTTTCCCTCAACGCGCTAGTTCCCTGTGGTTAGCTCCTCCGCAAAGCACTCCTCTCGGTTCGGTGACTTTCCACTAACAGGGGAGGGCGCTCGCGTCGCAGCGACACCAGCGCCACGGATGGCGTTTTGCTGCGCGCTCGCGGGGAGCTACGGGGTCTCTTCTCCCTCGGCAACGGGAAGCGAACGGACGTTTCGCTCGCAGCTTCGCTCTTCGTCGACGGGCGCCTCTCGGCCGGAACTTACTCCCGCCGAGCCCGTTCCGCTCGACCTCGGAGTTTATCCCTTTGCCCTACCGTGGGCGGACGTTCGCTCGTAGCCGTGCTGGTGAGTCGGACATCCTAGATTCCTCAGTGTATTTTGTTGCTAGCTGGCGTTATTGTTGCTATAGCAATAAATGCCTTGTTTGTGTCAGCCAGTGTGCCGTTCCTTTGTTCCCGTAGAGCACGGCCCGCCGTGGTCGGCGTGCGCTCAGTAGCGTACGCGACCACGGGGTGGGGTCAGCGCGGTTTTGAACTGGCTCAGCCGCGCTTAAGCGGGGAATACGTATTTATCCCCCGATTTAAACCCCACAATCCACATGAATCATTTTCACAAAATGAGTGTGGTGAAAGCATCCCCATGCTGGATTGCACCCTGTGAAATCCGGAATGTGCACTGCGCGCTTGTGGTGCCCTATTTGCACAAAAAAAAAAAAAACTTTTTGGGTAAATTTATTTAAAAAGGTCTCGAATAATTGAAAAACTTAACTCTTGCACTAAACTGAGTGCAACGGAGTCCAGCAGGAACTCCAAGGTATCTGAATGGAACCACCTCTCCCTGATAGCTTGCGAGACTGGCTAGTTACCACGAAAGGCTGAAAAACAGAGGGGCAGTTTTTATACCGAGAATGCAGCACACACAACCACCTCCTCCCTCCTTGAAAGCAGCCAATATATACTGAAGTGTTCCTAAAGAAAATCTCGACTGGTGTGCCTCACCCAAAGGACATATTTAACATCAGTATCCAACAGTGTTCTCCAAGTTGGTCATTTGGTTTGGTTTGGTTTATGGGGTTTAACGTCCCAAAGGCTATGAGAGACGCCGTAGTGGAGGGCTCCGGAAATTTCGACCGCCTGGGGTTCTTTAATGTGCACTGACATCGCACAGTACACGGGCCTCTAGAATTTCTCCTCCAAAGAAATTCTAGCCGCCGCCGCCGGGATCGAGCCCGCGTCTTTCGGGTCAGCAGCCGAGCACCATGGCCACTGAGCCACCGCGGCGGCCAAGTTGGTCATTAGTCTAGATACTTTTGAACATTCACTAGCCAGTGTATGCTCAATGATTTGAGTTATCTTTTTGCCATGCATATAGCATTCTACGCAGCCCCCACTATGCCTGACAACTGTGCAAAGGTAACTATTACCACATTTACTGCATAAAGTCACCTAGTGCGTGTTTGCAGATTGTTTCTACTTATAACTCCTTTTTGTACACCATCCCTTCTAATAAGGCCAACATAGAACCTTATCAGATAATCCATGCTATGCTGGGATTACCATAGAGTACGAATGAAGCAAGGTGCGCCTTTATGCAGTAAGGTATCTTCTCATCACACACTTCTATCTTCTATGCTTGTAAAAACATGGATGCTCCTCTGTTATCCAGATGAGCTTAGAGCTGTACTGGTAAGGTGGGCTCCGACTGATCCCCACGTATCACAGCACTAGCTGTATAAGGGACGCTGGCTCATTTTGTGAAGTCTGGCATCTGCGCAAATACAGAGCAGAGGTAGACGAATATATGCACAAGTGCACCTGTACACCTGCCTGGGAGGACAGACAGACGCATGACAAAAATTAGTGGGCACAGGGGAAGTGAACACTGGGGGACAGGGCACGGTAAAGTAAAAAAAGGAGCTTATAAAGCAATTCATGAATTAAAGGAACACCAAGGACATCTCTATCCAACATTTTCTTCCCGACAAAAATCGATTGTGTCACCCTTTCTCGATATGCTGGCGCCCTTCCGGCAGAGGAAAGACATAATTACTGCAGAGAAAATTAGGTTTAAAAGCATTCCTGTCACTCATTTAAAACTTGTGATGTCAAGACTTTTGAGATCATCATTTAGAAGTGTATGCGAAGGCAAGATAACCGCTGATCCTTAAGGGTAACGGAGTGGATTCCAAGAGAAGGCAAACGTAGCAGGGGGCGGCACAAAGTTGGGTGGGTGGATGAAATTAAGAAGTTTGCGAGGATACGGTGGCCGCAACTGGCAAAGGACAAGGTTAATTGGAGAGACATGGGAGAGGCCTTTGCCCTGCAGTGGGCGCAGTCAGGCTGATGATGAAGATGATGATGGCGATATAGCCTAGCCTCAGGGATTGGCAGCTTTTGCATCTTGACACGCTGCTGGCCGACAGCGGTGACACCAGAATTTAAGTTTTTTCACCTTTTCTAGCTTAATAAAAGCTCTGCTTTCAGTGAAAGTAACATCTGACATTATAAAGCGGTAATCTATCAATACAGGCCAACTTGAGTCTGTCCTCCGTGTCCCCTTCAATACTCTGATGCAGAGCCTGTGTGGCGCGAGAATAAGCCGACAAAGGCATAAATAAAATAGACAAACATAAGACTCACCCCAGGTCCTGTATCCTTGCCTCGTATTCACGGGTGATTTGCTCCTTCTCACGCTCCGACAAGGACAGAAGCTCCTCCCTGAGCCTCTTCATGGCACCATGGTGCATTTCCAGGATCGAGTTTTTGCACCTGTACACATCAAACTTGTGTAGCGTTCACCAACAACTGCAGGTTCGCTTTTACGTCGAAAGCTGTAATCGCTTAGCTCAACCCAAACACAAGTTAGTGGGTACCGCAGCAGCCATGTAACACGTCAGTATCACTAAGGTAATGTGGTTTAACCAGCGCTTGTAGTAGCTAGGAGAAAAGCTTTCTTTCTTTACCCTAAAAAAAAAAACAATTATGATAACCATAAGTGTGCCAGTTCCTAGCAACCCGACTCTTCACTACACCTCAACAGAGGAAAACAATTCTCTGCTTATTATGCTACAATAAAACAAAGGATAGCCTTCATGAGGTCTCGCAGTGTTTGACATGGCCTGTATTGGTATTTTGCACACCATGGTGAGCAAGCACCAAGCAAAGAGTACAAGTTATGTTAATCAGCAGCTAAAAAGTATTACAATCTGTAAAGTTTCAACTTGGATGGTGGCCAGCTCAACACCACCATTGAGAGCTGTCTTCAGCATGAATTTGACATCGCGAGGGGCAAAAAGATTCAGACTTTAGCCACAAAGACTGCTTTGAGTATTTTGAGCTCACGCCTTAAAACACAGGAAATGCCACCCTCTGAACATTACGCAAATTTTTTTCAAAGTTGGAAGCAGCTGCTCACTTACGTGTCAATAGCCTGAGCCTTGTCTTCGGCACAGGATCTGAGGAGAGACTCTCTTTCAAGCAGATGCTGCCTCTCTTGCAACTTCAATTGTTCACACGCAGCCTCCGTCTGGCACAACTTGGCTTCCAAGGTCTGCAGTAAAAACAGCAATGAGGACACCAGATCAAATACCTGCCAACTTACCAATGTAAAAATCTGAACGATAATGGGGGAGATGCATTATGAAGTGCTGACTGAGCCCAGGGTTTGCACTTGTCTACTTTAAAGGTACCCTGCGACGTAGATAAAGCATGGGGTCTTTATTCTTTGTATGCAGAGTAAGGGACATTGTGAGTCACGAACGCGCAATGAGATCACCGAAATCATAATATTTGATATTTTAATCTTCGCTAGAAATGCTTGTTTCGAGCCGATGGTGTCGCAACGCGGCGGCCATTTGCGGCAGCGGAAATGAGGTGGCATCCAGATAGGGCGCTGCATTTCTCATTGGTTGGGCGTCCAGTTTGCATATTGTTCCTTTATACTTGCGAAATGAATCCAAAATATTATGTCCCTGAGCACTGAAAGCTTTTCGCATGCCACAAAAACTGGAAAGAAGCAGGGAAAGCGAACGAAAACTAACAAGAATACAGCTAGGGACGACACTTTCCATTCCGCTTCAAACCTTCGTGGCGGCCAGCGCTGTTCAAAAAATGTTGGCTAAAACCAGAAAGCGCGCGCGTCGAGACCGGCCATGACCATACCAAGACAGCAGCGAAAAAAAAAAGCCAGTCGACACACCTTGCCCAGAATTGGGAAGAGAAAGGCCGGACAGGAGACAGGAGTCGAGTTTGGGGGGGGAGGGGGGCTACTGCCCACAGCCTTCCAGTCCGACTAAAAAAGAAACTTCGGGGAGCTTCCTTTGTTGTTAGTCACCCCTGCCCTGACTACGGCGTCGCGTACACGGGGGGAAGACGCCATCAAAATGCGCGGCTGTCTACAGCCCCCACAAAGCAACAACTGCATGCACGCTTCCGCTGCGTGTGCGCTAGGTGCGGTTCTGATTGGTAGCGCCCAATCTCGGCACTGGGTGAGTGAAATGGGCGAGTGAAGTGCGTTTTAGTCTTAGCTCTTCATTTCGAATTTTCAGAGTGGAATAACTTTCGTTTGCATGCTCCGATTTCAATAATTCTTTTTCCTCTGGTCTCTGGAAAGCATGATGAATCTATTTAATGATATTAACTGGTACTGAGGAAATCATCGCGGGGCCCCTTTAAGAAAGGGATGTGGAATTGAGAGGTGGAATTTTTTATTGTTTCGCGTAGAGTAGTGAAATTTGGCATGCTTATTGGAAAGTCCACCGAATGCTTAAATTCCACTGAGCGATGGGTGCCTGCTTTCTAGATAAAGAACGGCGCGGCAATTACTATTTTTCACGTGCACATTGCCGGGAGCGTCGGAACAGAACAACTTCAAAATGACCTCCACAGCATCAATCACAGTGCGATGCGGTAGAGCTCTACTGCTACCACGTCACACCCATCATAAGCGGCACCCCTATGCGTGAGAAGGCTTCACTGCACGAACTCTGAACGGCACAAGACAAGCACGCAGTTTCCGTGCAGTGGAAGAACTGGACCACGTGGATGGAAGTAAAGGAAACGTTCAGAGCCACTGAAACGAGGAGAAAAAATAAAAGGGTGGGGGGAAGGGAAGAAGAAAACACAAGCAATGCACCAATCAGCATCAAAAATGTCGTTTGGCAGGGTGATGCTGGCTGGTTGCTGTTGATGAGTGCTTGCACAAAGCTCAAGAAAGCGAAACCTAGACTAAGCGGTCAGACTGCTCTCGGAGACAGGACTGCTTGCTAGTCGTCACGTTAACATGGCTGCCATCGCACGCTGTTTTCAGAGATGTGTGAGCGGCTCTGCAGCATAGAATTCGGGTTCTTAGTAGGGCTATTTCAACGATGGATACGTGTGTTGGCTGGTACCAAGCCAGCAGTTCGAATTATATGGGGTTTCAAATTAACAGGGGTTGAATTAACAAGCTTTTTCTGCGTACAAGACAGCAATTTTTTTTTCCCAAAGAAAATGATTCTGAACAAAGTTGGGGACCATTTTCTGGAGCGATAAGATCGTGTCCGTAAAATCAGGCGGTTCGGTCAATATTCAGGAGTCTCCAGGACAATTCAGGAGAGTTGGCATTTATGAAAGAGCTTCATGCACCGAGACCAAAAATATTTTATTGCTGCATCCTTACCTGAACCTGTCTCGACAGTTCGTCCTTGATGTCTTGAAACTGGGACTCTGTTTCTGAGCCATCCCTGCCCTGAAGCTTTTCCTGGAGCCTGGCCACTTCATTCTGCAAAAGGGAGTTGGTTCTGACAAACAAGTTCTTAACCCTGCAGTATATTCCATCTACAGCTGCATTAACAATTTTTTGGGACCTGCACACACGCGCATCCAAGTCCACCTGTGAGTTATGTGCCTTAAACAAGCTCACACCAAATTAGTTTCCCACTTTCAGGATAACCCATTTACACAGCCACATCTCTACATCTGAGAACAAAGAGCATTAACACTCAGCTAGCAATCTCAGAAGAGAATAGGGGACTTTGAAGAGTAAAGATCAGCAAGTTATGCGTGCAGACAAAATATGACGTAAGCAGAAACATTCAAGTTGCCTTAAAATCAGCCATACGAATATCTCAGGTGCTCACTGCCCATTATAGAGAATAACAGCACACAGAGACTGAAAGGAACTCAGGACGAAAGCCAGAGGTGTGCTATAGAGGAATAGTGTTTGGAGCAGTTATTTTTCAGGGGTAGAGAGAAAAGCAGATGCCAGAAACAAATTTTAGTACAGCAGATAGGGGTGACTAGAGCTAGAAAGCAAACAAAATAAAAACACTGATCTTCAGTTATTGGTAACAGAGAAAGCCTTTGGAGATGTGCGGCACTCGTGCATCAGCTGCCTCACTGTCTAAACCTCATTCACATGAATCAAGGTGAAACCGATATCTTGACATGACTTCAATTACGCCCCCTAATACTAGAAAAAAAAATGTATATACGTGTGCTTTTTTCTAACTCAAAACCAATTCTGGTTTTGAGTTACCTCTTCTACAACACTTGTCTTCTCTATTACTACCACAATGATAACCATAACCATCCCAGTCAAAATGAAGTTCACTGCAGCATCAAGGCAGAGTCCAGCCACAGCCCATCTCTTTCTTTAAATTTCAGCTAAGATACTGTCAAAATACATTTATTCTGTCCACTACTGTCTATATCTTGTTGCACAGCTTTTTATGCCAAATTGCAAGCTGACACAGCTTTTCCCATAAATTAGTTAGTCCCTAAGATAGTTAATTTTTGATTAGTTATTGTTAAAGGGACTATGAAACAAATTTATTGAGATTATGTAAAGATAGGCAATCCATCACTCGTCACTCCAGCGCAAGAATTTTTGAGCTAGCATCAATAACAACGAAGTTATAGGCGATTAAAAATCACCCTCCTCCTCTCCCCCCTCAACTCGTACGCGCGGGGCACCATAAAAAAATAAAGAAAACAGCTCCGGGACTGGGCTCCGCCCATGAAAACGTCATTCGCTGACGTTCGGTTTACAACTTCCGGTTGTCGCACTCGCGAGGAGCAGCGTGCGTCGGCAGCGTCTCTCCGGTCTCGGCGCTTTCTTGGATTGCGGCGCGCGTCGGGTTTCTTTGCTAGTTGGCAGAATGGACCCGGACCTGTTCCCGGCTCACACAATGTTTTATTTTTTTTGTGCGCTGGTTCGGCCGTCACACCGATGCTGCCAAGTCTTGGTGTGAAACACCGTGCATATACTGAGCCTAGCTCTCGAATGATGTTGGACACCCGGCTGCGGGATCGCAAAATCGCGCCGCCCGACTTAGAACACAAGGAACATACGGCATTACGGTCGTAAAACGGACGGGAGAGTCAAAGAAGGTCGGGACCGAGTCTGCATGTCGAAGCAGCAGCCGAATGTGAACAGCAGCAGTACGTAGCCGTCAGGCCAAGGCCCTCCGCGACAGCTAACGTTTCGAATTCGTCCTGTGCCCTAAGTAAATGCGGCACCTTTTTTTAAGTTCTCGTAGATAAAATTGTCTTCCATCGCAGATCATATCGTGTAAACGTCCATACCGATCGCTGTAAGCTGGAAACTCACCTTCCCGGCGGGAAGAAACAGTGTCGGCAGCGACTTCGGTCGAAGCTTCAGCTGCTTGACATTCATGCCTGACTATCGAACGAGCGCTGGGTTATAGTAGTAAGCGTCAGGTGCGAAGTGTCGACCGCAAACGCGGAGTCTTAGGCGTGCGTGCGACGCTGGCAGTCCGATGCGCTCCATCCAGGCTGCTCGCTCACGCACGTCTCTAGGAGTAACATGCCTCAGTTCAACACCTCGCCAGTCACTGGGTTTGCAGCCGACGACACAGCAAGGCGTATTCATCTTGGGCGGTCGAAAAAGGCACTGCTAGTGGCTCCCGAACTCGCGACAGAAAGAGGCGGCAGAGGTAAATTAAAACCATATGCGCGAAGGCAATGCCCTCGCTCGCGCTTGCCCCAGGGGGTCGCGCGGCAGCTCGAGCAGACGATTTTCACCGCTACCGGAAGTGTGCCCGTGACGTCGAAGCTGCGGCGGCTCTAGCGAATGACAGCGTGTGGTGGCCTGCCGACGTCATGGGACTAGTGACGTCTATCTTCCCGGTTTTGGTTTCAGAATTGCTCCCTACGAAGACACCAAGCGGCCCGCGAATTTTGAAAAACACGGTTTTTAAAAATTAATAATAAATTGCCGGCTGAGTTCCGAAGACTCATACTTGGTGTGAATGCTTCTGAGCATCACTTCTAACATTTGCAAGCGGCTTTTAATTCTTTTCATGGTCCCTTTAAGTGCCTCGGTGCAAAAATATTGTTCAGTAAAATATAATTTTCAATGCATGGATACATCGTCTAATGAGTAAAGAGTGCAATAATCAGACCAGTTTTTCCATTCTGGCCTTATTAATAATTTTACAGTACTTGAAATAGCAACATTCAAGGTGTGAGCAAAGCAAAATTATGCATTTCTGACGTGTGATTAAACAATTGCGGTTTAAGTATTACAAACATTGTGCCTTCAGCTTCCCCTAGCAAACAAAATGGCGTCTCTATCTGTCCTAGATGCCAAGATACTAAGCCACGTGTGCAAAATTTTTATGCCGTAAAATAATCTGCTCCTCCGCAAATTCAGACCACAGAGTAACCTAAATTAAATATTCAGGTCAAATAACGATTTCCAGAAGAAAAAAACAGAGTTGTATATTCCAAAAATGTAATTTCTAGAAAATTGATTTTTTTTTTCATTTCTTTGGTTCCTAAGACCAGTGTCCCCTCTTAGGGGAGTAATTGCTCATGACCATCTACCTGATCACAGCCATATGGCTACAGAGAAATGCTACGTTTTCTTTGGAACTTCACAGTTGAAGTAAACCTTGTCCCCTAACCACGACGAACTTTTCTTACACAGTGTAGTTTGAGAGAAAGCCCAATTGCTTTGCTCTGTAGCTGTATGGCTGCACTCAGGTGGATGCCTCATCACTCCCTCGATTGAATTCCATTCCACCCAGGTAGTCTCCCCTAAATACATGAGACTTGCATAATGTCACATGTGCAGTTTCCTTCGAAATGTCACAAAAGCAAGTGACTGACACAACACGGCACCCATGTGCAAGCAACCTAACTTTTTGCCTGCAGAGGAACTACTATGCAATCAAAGTAAGTAACATAGCGTCAGGGCAAAAGCAACAAAAAGAAACGCACCTCTGTCATCTCTAGCTTTCTCCTGAGCTCGTCAATCTCCTGATCAGCGAACGACAGCCCGTCCCTGGCCCTGAGCACCTCCGACCGCAGGTGTCCCACTTCCCGGCAACAGAGGCGCACCTTCCACATGGCATCCTCCGAGACCAACTTGCTGGATGGCCTTGCTGCTAGGCTGTCATCACTGCGAAAACACAAACACACAAAAGAAAAGCATCAAGACACTGGATACTCAGACAGAAGTAATCAGAGATGAGCAAGGCCTCATGTTATTAAGCGACATCAAGGTCAAGCCACCAAAAAGCCCTATTCTGTGCATGTAAGCTAGCACAACAAAAGTGGTGTCATATCTAAGTCAAGTTACTTCGTTATCAAAGCAAGCAGCAAGCAGCCCCCCTGCAACACTTGGTTATAACTAAGTAAACAATACTAATTCATCTAAAGTTCATCTCAGCATCTCTACCACGGTACCAGTGTTTAGTACTGATGAAGTCTAGTCAGGGTGCTGAAGCCACAATATGAACCAGTGCAGCAGTTTCTAGCAATAAGCACTCCAATGATGTAGACACACTGATTTTTTTTTTGGGGGGGGGGGGGTTTGAGGAAAGGAAATGGCGCAGCAGCAGTATCTGTCTCCAATATCTTGGTGGACATCTGAACCGCACTGTAAGGAAAGAGAGGAAGGTGGGAATGAAAGTAAAAAGAGAGAAAGAGAGGTCTCCAGAATAATTTCACTCGCCTGGGGATCTTTAACATGCACTGACATCGCACAGGGGCGTCTTTTGTGTTCCGCCTTCATCGAAACATGGCCACCGCGGTCATTCGAACCCGGGTATTCTGGCTCAGTAGACGCGCTGATGTCACCGTATTTAAATTTTTGCAGTGAAACGACTGTGCCCTACTCTATGCACCAAACCGAAATTCTGGCACCGAAAATTGCATAAAAAAAGATAATCTTACAGGTACTCACCATAACAACATATGACTTACTGTACAAAGTGCTAGAATCACACCGCTCGTTGAGCAAATTTAATTTTTGAAGTAAATCAACCCCCACCTTTTGGACAGTTCTGGGTTGCAGTGTGCCAGGTTAGTCTTGGGAAGAAGCAGCTGATGGAGGTCATCGACTCCTTCCTGAAACAATCATGCAATGTTTTGTTTGTCTGTTTTTTTGTTTGTTTGTTTTTGCCTCTGAAAGCTATGCTTAACAGGAAACAGCAGGGAACACAATCAAAGGTAGATGCTGACCTCAAGTCGCTTTAACTTCTGCCGTTCCCTGCACCGTTCTTCTTGAAGCAGCTGGAATTGCTCCAAAAGCTGTCTCGAGTCCTGCGGTGTGGCTGAAAGTAATGCCATTTATAAATGCTCAGGCCCAAGAAACATGTTTTGGCCTTTGATGAAAATGAACCATGTGGAATAAGATTTTAACTTTGCTTCATTCTCCTAAATGTCTTCTAATTTTTTCACTCCCAAGCTCATTCTGCCATTTCGAAGAATGCAAAGACAGAGCAAAGACTGTACCATACCACATTAAAATAATAATGCACTAAATAACAGTACAATAAAATATTCCTAGCTGCACAGGCCAACGTTTTCCCCAATAACAGCTTCTCCACATTTTTTTTTTCTTTTCTTGTCTGACATAATGAGATAGAAGTGAAATCAACATTGCCTACCAAATAGCAGCACCAGAAAGAAAATATGTGCAGCTGTCTTTACCAAATACTACACCCCATTTTGCACATAGGCCAGAATAAATTTTGGCAGCCTGCATTGTAGCATAGGATATTTGCAGGCCAACTAAATTATTTTGTCATACTTCAAGAACACTGCTTTGTTTTAGCAAGACCAAGCAGGATAAGGTATTTTGGGCTGTACACAATCAAATGCTGCATGGAGCATGTAGCCGGCAAAGACCAGGTCCAAAGCCCCTTTGAGTGATGCCAGCACTAGGCATCAATCAAAGCTCGATCTAGAATAATACTCAGTGCTTGATACTGAGCAATACAAGTACTTGTTACTTCAGTATTTTCAGGCTTACTGTTTTCCAAGAACTGCTGGCATTGCCTCTGGCTACTGCTCAGGGACTGGGTGAGCTGATTGATGGTGTCGGCCTTCTCCAAAAGCCTTGCTTCAAACTGCCTTTCGCGCTCCTCAAAACGGGACTTGCACAACTGCAGCTCATCCCCCTGAAAGCACGAACAACGCATGAACCCAACACCAAAAACACATTACACTGAACATGGGTGCAGACAAAACTGAGAATATACAGGACAAAATGTCTGTGAATGAGCTGCTATCAAAGCATTTAAAATTGTAAACAGTTCAAGTACACAGACCTTACAGCACTGTGTCTGCACTCCTTTACTGCATCCTGCCCCTTGTGCAGTTTTTAGTTTTAGTGATACAGGAAGGAACTTAGCTCCCAGAAGTAGCTCAATAGAGTGGCAGGCATTTAGAACAGCTTGAAGTCAGTCTCATGCTGGCAGCACCTCTGGCCTGATAAAACTGTCCATAGGCAATGCTTCCATTCTTTGTAGTCTCAACCAATATTACAAGCCATTTGGTTAATACAAGCCTAGGGGTGTACGAATATTCAAAACTTTTCTAAAAGTGAATTGAACATTCTGTTATTTGAGCCACTGAACCAATCAAATAACACACATGGGTGTAGTTTTCTTTGATGACTACTTTGAAAACAGCTTACTCTGACACCATACAGCATGCTGCTCAATAGGTCTACACAGGCAAGAAAGTTCAGCGCTGCTATGGCCCCCTCATGTGGAAGCATTCAAAATGCTCATTGATGGCCTCCAAGAATGGGTGACATAGCAAGGTTCATATAGGTTTCGTTAACCCTGCGGCAATGTTGGACCTCCGGGGCCATGGCTTCAACTCAAGCCACCCTCATCAGCTAAGATGCTGTGCTCGTTCCTTTACTGTTGTCACTGAAGTTAATTTTCCTATGTATCACATTGTGGTCACAGAGTTGATACATATATTGATTGTTTGTTGTGTCCACCAAGTGGAGATGACCACTGCATCTTTTGCAGCTATATCTCCATGAGTATCAAGCGGCGTACCGCAGAGGCGCCATTAACACTTCGCTCTTTTCACTCGCAATGCCATAAGTCGAACTGAATGCTTGTACAGATATTTTACTCGTATATGATAAGGTTTAGAAAAAGTACTACTGGTACACCCCTACAGAAGCCATTTTCAAAATCGAAACACAAAACCCGAAAAGCCAGAACAAAAACTAAAGCTATGCAATATTACAGCATACAAAACAAGGCGTTTTTCTCTCCCACAACTTTGACAGAAGGGTCTGAATGGTCACCTTTGCAGCCAGGCTTTGGCTTAATTCATTGATCTTCTGCTGCATATTGTAAAGTTCCTCTTGATGCTTTTCCCTCTGCGCTTGCAACAAGTTCTCGTAGTCCCGCTTCATCAGTATGAGGCCATCTGAGCTGTTCAGCTCTGAAATCTGCTCCTGCAGCATCTTGATGGTAGCCTCGGCCACCTTCATCTTCTCCATGTGCTGCAGGTGAAGCACAGAAGGAAACAAGAGGGACAGACGAAAAATGTAGGACTAAATAAAGAAACTATTCTAAGAAACACTAGTGTGATCAATGCAAGGAATTTCAAGATTATGGCACAACCACTACACTCATAGGCATTCCCCACAAATACCAGGCGTGACTGAGTTGCTGCTCTAGTACACTAAAATTTTGTTTGTTTCTTTGCCATGAACTTTGTGTTGTCTTTGAGCCATGCAGTTGCACACATTCACAATGCAAAGACTGTAGTGCACAGTGTGCATAACACTGTATATATAGCTCATCTCCAGTAGCACGTGTGCAAAGAAAAAACAATGCTTGAAACCCACACTCTAATCCTGCATCTTATTAAAGGATCTAAAGTGATGGAGAGCCGAAGCAAATTGTTTGCATAATGCGAACGAACCCGGCATCCACAAGCACAGACCAAATTTCACAAGCTTGATTAATCTGCTATCTGTGAGAACACCACTGCTACATAACAGGTGTACAACCTGTTTTCCCATAAATACTTTGAAGTAAACGCAACACTGTCACCCTAAGCGTGATGTTATGTGTGAAGCTAACTTGCAGACTTCCTGACAAATGCACTTCGAGTGGGATGACCCCATGCTTCATTTTACGTGAAACAATCCAAATTCTGAAGGTCACTCCTACTGTCTTAAAAATTTACCCACCTGTTTATGGGAAACTCAAACCGAGAAGTAAGTGTGGAGTGATTGAACAGGCACCTGAAAGTTATCTTAACACACCAACCTCGTCTCTGCACTTAGTCTCGATTTCCAGCTGGCTTTGAAGTGTGGCAACCTTGACGGAGAGTTCAGCATTCTCAGTGGTCTTGTCCGCAAGGGCCTGACTTGCTTGATTGTATCTTTCCAAGTAAAGCTGCGCATTAGCTGCAAATAAGGATAAGAAAAAGTGTCTCACAATGCCAACCCACTTTCAGTAAGTGCTGTCAGTGTACCAGTCCTGATTTAAGCCCGACCACACAGAGGCAACCACCAAAGAACGCGCCAAAAATATATGTAAAAAAAAATTAAAGTTAGAAGTAAAATGACAGGTAAGTTTTCATTTTGTGAGATAATAGCTCTTACTTTTACACTGCCTTACAACGCTGTCAGCTGCCAGATTTTTGAAGCAGCAACGCAAAAATTCAGTCAATAAATAGTAGTCATGGACAAGGCAACCTGGAATGATGGAGCAATATCCAAAAATTACCAGTGGCTCTATGCAACTAAATACGAGAGCATGAACCAACAATGAGATAAATAATGGCATGAGAGTGCTGCTTGCATCTCAGTTCAACTGGAATGACCGTAAGGAAATAATGCCTGTGAAGACACATTTGCAAAACTGGATGACTGCAGCAAAATGCAATAAAAAAAATCATAAGAGGGTAACAAGTGTGCAACGCAAATGTTTTAGCATTAGCTGTGGTGTGACAGCAAAGAAAGAAACCAGGTGTCAGGCCGGGGAACACTGGTACCCGTCCTTGTCCGGCGGTGGGCTTCGAGCTGACCACATTCCGCAGCTGAGGCGGACGCCCAATGCCCTTAGGCCACACCCGTCGTCTTCCGCCCACCCTCCCTCCACTCACCTAAGTACAGAGAGGGATTCCCTCTCTCCACTATTCCACCTGCCAACCGAGGAAGGTGGCGGGTCGGAAGTGGCGCTGCGGATGCCAACTCCGACGATGACGACGGCACGGAACAAGGTAACGAAACCTAACACTCTAAAACTTTTGTCATAGTAGAAAGCCCTCAGTGACAGATCGCAGAAATGGTACAATAAACTGCAGCTAGAGTGCAACCTTCGGCTCGTCTAAAACGTGATTATGCTGCTCCGAAACCCTTGCCGGCATTCTCATGCCAGTGTATACCTAGATAACGTTTTACGCTTCCACAGCTACACATAACGCCACCAGTAGTTTTGTTCGCTGCTCTTTCATTTCAGGTTAGCTTGCCATTACTGTGCCATGGTCACATAAAAACACATAAAGATGTGGTGGTAAAAGCTATTATACAAAGAAATGGCACGGTAAGTCTCACTCTAGGTGGGCATCTAAACCACACTGTGAGGGATGGTGAAAAACGATAAGTGAAAAAGGGTAGAGGGAGAAAGAGATGTTTAATAAAGCTAGCAATATAAAGAAAATTGACACTGGCAACAAAATTTTACAATACGGCTGAATTTCCCAGTAGTGCCAACAAACACTTAAAAAAAAAAAGGCACCTGTTTAGTTTCGTGCATTTGCTCCAAAATTAAATGACTAATGGGTTCATGAATTGTACATAATAATCCCCACAGGCAGACAATTCCTGTATTTAAAGCGGGAGGCGGCTTTAAAATCACAAAACTTTCGAAAAAAAATCTAACTTTATAAAAGTTCGTATCATATATAAAAGATCTTTCCAGTTATATCCCGAAAGACTTTCACTGAAAACATCCCAGAAGTGACTTCAAAAAATGTTTTTTGTAACCATAGGTAGCGAAAAATTGGCTGAAATCTCCGTGAAAGTACCAGATTTCTCAAGTGTTTTTGGCTTGGCTGCCCTGCCAGCAGAAAACATAGCATGACAATGGCCTCATGCATTTTCATGCGATTTCCTGCATTGTGTTCCTTGATGAATTTTTTATGCCGTGACGTTCCTATATTTTTTAATTACTTTCTCGCTTTTTTTTGTTCTGTCCTTAATTGGCATGACAATAATGACTGCATTATGCAAGCATGGGTACAATGTTGAGTGGAAAAAAACTCAGGTTGAAAAAAATATTTGGGAATGACACTGCACGAACTATTTATTTGGCTAAATTTTAATAGCAACTCTAGGCTCCTACCATGTGTCATTGTCATGTCGAGCTTTCTGAAAATTTCGTATAACAATGAAGCAAACAAAAATTCATAATTTCAAAACTACTAAAAGTTCAAAGAGAGGAACAGGGCATGGGTTTTGAAGCAAAGATGGTTTAACAACATCCCAGCTGAAATCAAGAAGAAATTAACATCGACAGGACATGTAGTATAACATGCAGAGCAGATAAGCAACTGCCTGCAAGGGTAACAGACTGAATTCCAAGAGAAGGTGATTGGTTTATTACTATTATTTATTTCGCGGACTGCACGCTGTGCTTTAGCTATCTGCCTGCGTCTAACTTATTATGACGAGACTTTTGTTTTCTTTTCTTATGAGTTTTTTTTTAATGTTCTGTTTTTCGCTTATTTTTTTCTTCTTCTTCTTTGGAACATTTAGTTATTTTTCATTTATTTTGAATTGGAGTTAAGCCTGGCAAAGCATTGCTGGTCCAGGCATCCTCTCTCTTTCTTTTATGTTTTTTTACCTCTTTTTTGAGAGGACCAATAAAAGGGTAAAAGGGCTTAACGTCCCAAAGCGACTCGGGCTATGAGGGACGCCGTAGTGAAGGGCTCCGCAAATTTCGACCACCTGGGGCTCTTTAACGTACACTGACATCGCACGGCACACGGGCCTCTAGAATTTCGCCTTCATCGAAATTCAGCGGCCGGGATCGAACCCACGTCTTTCGGGTCAGCAGCCGAGCGCCGTAACCACTGAGCCTCCGTGGCAGGGCCCAAGAGAAGGCGAATACAGCAGATGGGGAGCTGAGATACAGGGTGTCTGCAGCCAGCACAGGAGAGGGTGAACTATAAATCAATGGGAGAGGCCTCTGTCCTGCAGTGGACATAACTGGGCTGTAGATGATGATGATTATGCTTGACACGCTAGCCTTCTGAAAAGTTTTTAAACTGGAATGTTGCTTGTGGCTTGTTAGCTTAAGTCTTGTGCTAGCCATTTCATTTTTAACTTGGCAGTCACCAAAAATAATGGAAAGCAAAATGATGTGAAAAACAATAGCCAATGCATCTTGAATTTCAATGTGACAATAGCGGGCAATAAAGCCTTATTGGTAATGGGAAAAAAATCTTTTAAAACAGCATCTAATTAGGATGCATAAATCACGCAAGAAATAACAAGCTTTTGCGAAGCTGCCACTACCATCTTTTCAAAATTTAGTCTGCAAGTGAATTCTGTTGTCAAAGACAAATCTTGAACATCGCATCTGTGAGTAAACTATTCTGGAACGAACAAGTCTTTTCAGTGCTGCCACTGCTGAAAAAGTTTTACAATCCAGCCTCTAAGACTGAATTGTTCCAGAACAGGTTTCTTTCAGGGTTGCCACTTAAGGCTTCTTTTCACGGACCACTTTTCCCATACCTCACAATTCAATGATTTAGATCATGTAGTAACTTCATCGTCTGGTTGCTCGCCAATCACAACATTTAAAAAAGTTAATGAAAAAAGCAAAAAGCGAAATGTGTCACAACATACCTTGCAGTGCTGCCATCTGGTCTTTCAATGAGCCAATCTCTACTCTGGAAGAATTACGCAGGCCTTCCATCTCCAATCGCAACCTTTCCACTTCCCTTGTTCGGGCTTTGTACATCACTTCAAGTTGAATGACATCATCTAGAAAAGACAAGCTTGGTAAGCTAGTGCTTAAACATAGCACTGCCTGAGCACAGCAAAATAAAACAAGCACTCATTGCTCCTGCTGTAAAGATTGTAAATTTAGCGTGAAATAAAGAAACTGCGATCACAACATGCAAACACCACACACTTAAAGTGTGTGGTAAGTTGGGTTACTGGCAAATACAACAGATTGTGTTCATGTCTTGCACTGCCAGAAGCCAAACTCTTGGCAATATTTGCATTAGCATGCATGCAGCATAAAGAGAGGACTCATCTTTGAATCCAATGTGTTTTGGTTGTTCAGTAATACCGCTTATTATTACTGTTACTGTTGATATTGCTAATATATATACACACTCACCACCCTGAGAAGGATGAAGGCTGTTCAGAGGTGCAGCAGGGTTTTGGTGGGTTCCATTGTTTCCACCGTTCATGTCATCACCTACACCTTGGCCACGAAGGACAGGACCTCTGAGTTCAAGGCCATTGGTGTAGCTTTCAGCATACACATCATGTTGGGGAACGCGAGCCCCGGGCACATTCTGCTGGGCCCTCGCAGCATATCGTGGCGTAGGAAAAGGCTGCCTCATGTGGTTCTGCAACAGCCGTCGCCACAAACAGTCATACTGGTGCTGATAGCTACAGAAGCAAAGAATAAAATTAACAACAGAGCCTACAGAATGTAAAAATTACTGCATGCGACTTAATGTAACTGCCTTAAGTACTGACCGCAACAGTACTTCACATCTTTGCTTTTGCTTGGCCATACGGCCTCTGCTAGGTATTTGTGACTTTTTTTACGCTAGTCCCTCCTGGCCAGTCACAATACTTACGTAAATAAACAATTTACGTTTTGTTACTAGCCCTTCTTCCACCTACTACATGGTTCTCTGACGAAGGTGATAATTCTCGTGCAAGCGGCTTAAAAATACAGGTTTGATAACACTATGGCCAACATTCTTAGCGACCAACCAAAGGAAGCTGGTAGCATGCAACAAAGGTGCCAAATAATTATTTATTGACTGAACTTATTGAGCAGATAGCGAAACCTTCAACTTTTATTGTATAAGTTGCCATATGCAGTTTACAGGAAATTAAAGAGTTTCTGTACTAAATATAAAACCCTTGAATTAATGGCTAGCCCTGACTCCAAATTTCAATGAAATTGAAATTTATTGAAATTCAGACAAAATACAATTGTCTAGGTGAAGAGGACTAAAGGTGACACATGAGGTCACCTGACTAGGCCCTAAACACCCTGCATTCATACAACGCAGTGTGAACATGAAAGGCATTTCAACAAAATTCTGTAAGAATATCGTAAGAGTGGAAAAAAACACGTCCAAAAAAAGAAAACATTACAAAAAAATTCTACAGGAATATCGTATGATTCCACATACAACTACACTTGAAAAACACACCCTTGCTACAAGTCAAAGTAACTGAATAAAGAGAATAACCACAAATGTGTTCCCTGGACAAAACAAAGAAAGATAATCGGAATGGAGAAGATCACCTGGAACACAGCAGTATATATAATGGCACCGCTGTTTCTACAAACATAGTCGGGTTTATAGGCTAGTCAAGAAAAAATTCTTCGCCTGCTTTCGGAAAGCATGCAGAGAAGAACAGTTTCCCATGATGCTCAAAAAATCAGGACGAAGGTTCAGCAGGTTAGGAATAGGATAATTGCACGACGAAAAGCTCAAGTTGACATTACACTACTGCTGCAAGTGCCAGACTCTTCACCAACTTAGACACACCCATCAAAGAATTTCCATCGCCACTTTAGTGAAGTGACGCAAAACCATACAAGAAGCCCTCCCTCCAGTTTTCAGACATTACAACATGGTTTATTAGAGCTCATCCAAATAACAGCAACTGCTTCATTAACTGTGCTTAATCATGGTAGTGACATATGCCAAATCAACTCTTCTTCAGCATACAGTATGAGAGAGGTACTCTACTTTGACAACTCTCATCTCAGTCACGTTTGTGTCTTAGGTCCATTGGGGGGCAGTATCTAAATTTGATCCCATCAGTGCTGTTTACATGGACACCGTGAATGTAGTGCTCACTTTCTCAAGCACACCTCAACTACTTTGGCTGCATTTTGGTTTTATAGAATCAAGAGGGTCTGGGCCATGGATAACTTTATGATCGGAGATCATTTGGTGAGCAGTCAGAGATCAAGAATGCCAAGACCATTTTTTATCCCTTCCTTCATCCTCTGCACTACATAAATATGGCAAACTGCAAACTCGAAAACTAAAAAAAAAAAAAAATACACACCTGTCCTTCAGCAATTGGTGTAGAAGTTGCACCACCATACCCAAGGAGTCCAGGAGGTTTGAAGTACCTGAAAACGCAACACTTCCAGTCGGTCTCAGTGATCACACAGACACTAAAGCCGACCTCAAGTTTTTTTGTTTTTTTCTAAGTGAACTTTTCTTCTTGCTTTCCTTCGTAATTCGCAGTTACGGATAACTTGTTTCATGGATAGTTCTGCTCAGAAACCAAGGTGTTTATGTTAATGAGGCATGACTGAGTGCGGAACAGTTTCTAACTGCCTACAGGATTCAGACAGTGAACCAGTATATAAGCAAGCAAACTGTTCACGCAAGCAGCTCTGCTGCCACAGGGAAGACTGCCTAAAGTCAGTCTTACTGCCTGCTCCTTTCATAACCTATGTCAATATCCTTCTTCGATCAGTTTAAAACATAACAGTCATGTTCAAGACCGAAAAAAAAAAAAATGAATGTTTAGCATTTCTCACTTCGGTATTCCCTCAAGCTTGCAGAGTAGGACTCTGAAATTCCAAGTAACAAAACGAAAATAATAAGTGTGAGTTAGAGTCCACATGTCTTCCGAACAGAAATGTTAAAAGGTAAGTTATCAGGCCCATCTATTTCAATTTTTGAATCTTTCTGGTAATCAAAGCTTTCACTTGCATTCATTTGAACCTTATTATTTTCACTGCCAGCGAAATAAAGAAAGAAGGCTCACTGGTCTGTAGAGAGGTCCTCGTCATCATCATCAGTGAGTCCCTCCAGGTCATCAAACCCATTGGCAACTGCTTGTTGTAACTACACAGAAAAGGAAATACATTCGTAACCATACACCACCTGTGCAGACTGTAGGAAGTAAAACTGCAGTAAGATGCCAAACCTGGCTCGCAGGTCTGTGGTATCTCAAATTGGCTGCATGCACTTGTACAGTCAAAGCAACAAAGTTAGCCTCATGACATATGACTCGCATGCCAGAAGGCGCTGCCGAATAAAATTTAAATCTAATAAGAAAATAAAAAGAGCAGAAAATCTCACAGTGAAGCATGTGTACAACATAATGCAAGCTTTCGCTACCCCTTCATTTCGAAACAGCTTTGAAGATTTGTTCAACTAATCTCTGTCACGTATTATTCATTAGCACAATAGCAGCATAGTTACCAGTTGCATTGGCCAAGGTATTTACTTTGCCTGCTAAATTTTAGAACAGGCCCATGTGTCCATTTTTATTTATTTTAAGGGCATCAATAAATTGGACTCTTAAAGTTTTTAACCTGTAACTGCCAAACATACAGCGCTACGACCAATCAGCAAAAGAAAAAGTACCTTATAGACATTTCTTTACCTACACAAGCGCATTTCGTGCAGACGGCTGCAAGAATTTAACAACTTTTACATTATCGCCAGCATTTTACACATGGCTCTGCTCACGGATAGAAACTAAAATAACACACACAAAAAAAAAAAATCAAGAATGCAGAGTAAGCTTTCACAGTACAAACCATTTAAAGAATGCACCGCGCAACAAATCAAAATGACAGCTGAAGGCATGGACACCACTTATCAATAAGAAAGCTGCGTGATCCTGTCATTGTGAACTGCAATCCTTACATGCCTATACGAGCTATTGTAGGTCTTTTGCACAAGTACAGAAATGCCACTGCTCTGTAAAACCTAGCAACAACCTCTTGGCAAGCCAAGTACATTTCATATGTTCCAAATCATGTATGGTTACAAAGACGGCCAGCAGCATGATGTGAACAGCACCTGCTGCTTCGTGGCCTCAGGGGAGTGAAAAATGCCAATGTTTATTTGAAAGGAACTGTTTGTGCAATTACAGCAGAATGTAGTAGATTAATGTGATCTAAAATGAATTATGGAGTGCTGTAACACTCTCTGAGATATAGCACACACCTCTTCAGCCTTTTTTCGCACTTCCGCTGAAGCTTCATCCTCTTCATCGTGATTGTGGGCAATGTCAAACTTCAAGTCTCCAGCAGCACCAAGCAAGCTCATGTCCGGCTCCACTGAAAATTATTAAAAGACGTGACTGGGGTGCTCAATAGAAGCCAAGTTACTTCGGCAGAATACAGTAAATTAGGAAAAATAAGATATTACATTATGACACACCACACAAAACTGATTCCCTCATGCAAATAAAAAATAATGCGCTTGAAAACACAACTTCGATGCTGACCAATACTAATACTTAACCGTCTGCTGGCTTATCTGTATCCAAATGCAAAGGTGAATTGCTGCTGTATTTACTGCTTGTGGATATGCAGTTTAACTATCGCGAGTATCTCGCTGCCTCTCATATCCGTTTCAGAGGATAGAAAAATATACCGGGATGAACGTATTCGGATACATCTCTGCACAGTGTGTTTTAAACTGCGCAGAAGCTTCAGTATCCGATTGCTTTCGCATTTCGCCTTCAGCAAAATGTGGCTGTCATGACCGGGAACCGAACCCGCGACCTGATGCTCGATAATAGAGGGCCGTACCTGCTTAGCCACCGCAGCGAGCGACCGAGATCTCGCGTACAATTCGACGCTAGTGACTGAACACAAGTTGGCTACTCGCGATCCCTATGCAGAAACTGCAACACATCAAAGTTCCATTGAAAGCCAGCTATATATATCACAGTTCGTATAAAAATTTCTGAATCTTCAAGGTATCACGCAATATACGTTGACAGACGCACAGTGTGAGCTGCGTAGATCGCTGCGAATGCAACGAGACAGGCTGTACACAACACGCAGTTCAACACGGCCATAAAATTCCCCCCAGCACTGTCTCTTCCCCGCACGGCAGCTTGAATCCCGTATGTTTGCGACTCTTTCTTTTGCATTCTAAACAAGTCTACAACGACCTCAACTGCGCCAATCGCAGCAAAAGCACTCCAAAAGCGCCCCGGAACAAAACAAAAAAAGCGACCAATCAATAGTTCAATCACACCTGTGCAGACGCTTACCGTGCAAGCGCCCATGTTTCGGAGAAATTCGTACCGCTCAGTGTGCTTTTCGGTTGGATTGTCACAACAGTATGCAAAGTAGTTCGTCGATTGTCGTTAGCATTCACACAACGTCTTCTAAGTGCAAACACACTTACCAAAACAACCGGTTACAACGTAATGCGCGCTTACTTGTGGCAGCCGGTGAACCCGATGCCGGGAAGAAAGCTTTTTAAAGTGCAGGTGTGCAGATTCGAAGAACTCCTGCCATCTGTAAGGAGCACAAACGGGGACAGCCTGGCGAGAGCAAAATGTAATCACATCGAGGAGCAAGCTGCGCGGCAACCGCGATTGCTCAGTAAACAAAAATCTGAACCAGACCGCTCGCACTCGTACACAAGAAGCACGCACAGCCGCGGGATCATCACCGCTTATGAGAGCGTTGCGTAAACGTCGCATTCTTAAACTTATTCATTAATTTTTAAGTTCACAACTTTTTAATCACAATTAAGCGTGAATTATGCGCTTCTGAGCTTTCAAAACGGTCCAAAGCCCTGAACGCACAGCGTTTGCACAAATCATGTTAATTTTCATCGATGTTATATTCACGGTATCAGAAGCGTGGCTGCATATTTTGACGTCGAAAAAGCGCGCGTCTTTTGGGACGTTTTGTTTTGCAGCTTTTGCAGCACCCATGGAGGAAGGAAACCATGGCAGCACCGAATTCATCGACACATCATCATCGTCAGCCTGACTACGCTTTAACTACGCCCTGTCCTTTGCAAGATGCGACCGCCGTATCCCCGCAAACTTCTTAAAGGGGCCCTAAAAGGGGCTCTAATAAAGTTGCCGCTTCGTGAATATTGTCCAGCAAGAATTTTTCTAATGCGCTTTGCAGAAGCCGATCTGCACTCAAAATTTGAATTCCAGCGTCTTCGCGTCTTTCCCTGTCCTCTCGTCACTTTCTGCACGCTAGAAGGTCGGCGCTCCTCCGCCGGCCCCACCTCCGGGAGGGGGCGAACCTTTAGTGCGAAGCGCCAGGCCTCGGGCATGGATACCGGGTTGTGTAATTGATGTGGAGGCGGGTCAGTAGGCGGCTACCCGCCCGTGTTTTGCTTAACCGCAAGTATCGATTGCTGAGACGAGCCTCGCGCAGCTCCCCAAAGGTGTTCGTCATCCCCAGGACGAGGAGACATGACAAAAAATGCCCATGATGGCCGTCGCCTCGCGCGAGCGGAAGCCATTTCCAAGCAATATGGTGCTCGACCAGGGGTATTTTACACGGACGCGGCCGGTCCACACCACGGGGGTTGGTACACGGCTGCCGTTGTCCATCAAAACAACCCAGTTCAGGGCCTCACCTTCCGTGCCCCCAACATTACATTCGCGGAGGAAGTTGATCGCACTTGCAGCTGCGGATCCAGCGTCCCGAGTCATTATCACCGACTCAAGGGAAGCTTGCCGCAATTTTGAACAGGGTCAAATTATAGATCGTGCCTTCCAATTTTACACAGATGTGAACACCGGGATTTCCCGACCCGGCGCACCATCATCTGGGCCCCAGCACATGCGGGGATAGAGGGAAATAAGGTAGCGGACACTACCGCCCGCGCGCTTAACCACCGGGCATCGCCTTCTCGCCGCCTGATCCGGCTACTGATTTTAATCCGGCTGTTACTTTTCGGGAGATCTCTCTCCTGCATCAAAACGCTCACGGCCGATATACCCACCCCCCTGTAAAGGCCTCAAGAAGGCAGAGGAGCGTTGGCTTCTTCGCCTCTACATCAACACGGTACTGTGCCCGGCAGTGCTCAAACATTTCAATTCGGCCTTTTCGGGCGAGTGTCCACACTGTGGGGAAGTGTTCGCGGACACATATCACATGGTGTGGTGTGGACATGCCCTGCCAATCCTGCTTTCCCACCCCAGTCAAAAAAAACCATTGGAACCAATTGGACATTCCAGTTGGAACTAAGTGGACATTCCCATTGCTTCCAATTGGATTTCCCAATTGGAACCATTTGGTTCCGGTTGTGTTTTTAGCCCCCGACCAATTGGTTCCAACTGGACTAGCCAATTGAACCCATTAGGCCATGCAGTTATTTCATCCAGAAAATATTCACAAAATATGTTTCGTTCATTGAGAAAGGTAGTTGAATGTTTGAATAATATGCTCTAGGATCTTGGATAAATATTTGTACAGCTTAACACATTGTAATATGCAAAAAGAAAACTGATTTATGAGGACTGCAGGGAGACACTCTGCCTAATGCCAATCAACATTTTTCTACAGAATTGAAATTAACATGCTTTTATGGAAATCAAAGCCAACAGACACACATGCATCACACACAAGCAACACTGCACATTCAGGCACTAGTAGCATACATTAGCTCAATATGTACATCAAGAGAACACACTTCTGCTCCAACTTATATACCCAATTTATTAGGCTCTCATGCTGGGGCCAGTGGCGCTTGCCCACTGAGCGCAGTTATTTAATTTAATTTCAGCTCTAGAGGTGGTGTAGGTGATGAGTACAATTTATTAGGCTAAGCTGCTGATAGCTCTTATTGTAAGTACCATATTAGTTCTACCTTTTAAGTCAAACATGCAAACATTCATTGGATAAATTGGGTGCAGTTGGGCGGACCAATTGGATGCAATGGGTAAGACCAATTGGGCTCACCAATTGGAAACCCAAATGGTCCAATTGGTTAGTCCATTTGGACCAACCAATTGGAACACCATTCCAATTGGAAACTAAACTCGTCCAATTGGTACCAATTGGAACCCATTGGAAATCCAATTGGTTCCAATGGTTTTTTTTACTGGGACCCCACCCCACCCCCACCCCACCCGAGAGGACTGGGAGGCTGCCCTGCTCGGCTGCTCAACTCTCCAGGACCAACGAGCCCTGGTGACAAGAGCCCGGGCCGCCGCGGAGGCCACAGGGGTCCCGGACTAGGGATCCCTCCTATTGATTGTGAGGGCCGGGCCCTTCAGGCACGGTCCAAGCAATATCTCTCTTGTATATAGTATAAATAAATGTTTTACACCACCACCACCCAGTACCTCCGGGAGCTGAGATTCCTGACCCGCCGGAGCTACGCGGCTTATTGGCCACGGCCATGGCAGCTGCCTGATGTCTGAAAGAATCTAACCAATAGCCACCTCTCAACTTTTATACGTAGTTGCGAGCGACGCGTAGGAGCCCAGCAAACCAAAAACCTCTCAGAGACATCTAGCTAGACGTTTCTGAAAGGTTTTTGGTTTGCTGGGAGGGTGCGAGCATGCAAAAGTCGCCGGGAAGGGATCGCCACCTTTCGCGCGTGATTGTGGGTCCTCGGCTACGTGTATAAGTGTATTATTTGCTCAGGTTTTCATGACAACACAGTGCAGTGATTGAGCGAGTTGATCTGCTCTCCTCAGAGTCGAATGGCATTCGAGACTTGGAATGGCATTTGGACTCTGTGGACTCCAGCAGTGCTACACGACACTTTCCAAACTCATTCGAAAGCCTCAGCTCGTTTTCAGTGTGCAGCAACGACGACAGCAACGGTCACTGCGGTCACACTAGTCTGACAATGACACTATCATGGTCAGCAGCAGCATGTGATTACAGTGAACTATCTAGTTCACTGTAATGTGGCTATAGTGAGAAGTTTTTTAGGGCCGACACCGACAAGTCCGATCAGTGGATGGTCAGCCTTCGTGCACATCCTCGGCTGAGTGAAAACATGCTGATGAGGCGACAGTGTGAATATATTTGCGCTTCTGCATTATCAAAATTGGAAATAAGTGAAACTAACATCTATATATTTCACATGCGCACACTTGAACACTCGCCAGCAATAAGTGCTCACTAAATTAATCTGTCCTTCCCGTCCGTGACAACTAGGCCTAGCGAGTCTGCAGGGTTCGGTCTGTGATTGCAGCGGTTGTGAAGAGCGAATTCGCTAGATTTAGTAAATGCAAACGTCCGAAGAGTGTAGTTTTGATAACAGTGACCTGAAATCAACTACTGCTTACATTGCAGGGCGCGCAAACAGGAAGTGCCGGTGGGAACCAGACTGCCGAGCAGAGCTTTACGGCAAGCAGCAGTCATCGCCGTTGCTAGCTTGTGGATAACAAGTTAGGCCGTTTCAGTTAACGCGAATGGTCGCCAAACATACTTCTGGAGAGAGTAGTTTAAAATAAAGTACTGGTCACGTCGGAGGGAGCCGAGACAATTACTGAGAAGCGCCGGTCCTATGCGATGTCAAAAACCCGGCTGTCAAATGTTCTCAGGCGAGCGATTGCATTGGCGCTTCGCACAGATTGTCGCACTGCGTAAACAAGAACGGGTACAACTGGTACAAAAGAGAAGAGATTATTTAATAGAACTAAAGCACAAATTGCTTTTATGTCATGAAAGCAAGCACTAGCTGTTCGTACGCAGCGATGTAAACAACAGTATTGAGTGCAGTCGTCCTCATCAGTGCACTCGTGGGGAAATTTCACGCTCAAGTGGTAAATGTTCATTGGTTTACTATTATCTTCAAGCACTCACTTAGACAGAACATGAGCTATTTGTTAAACAAACTGCAGAAAAAAGCAAGCAGCAGGTATCGAAACGAACAGCACAGAGCTGAAAGCAGTCGCGTGGCTGTGGGCGGGGAGAAGTGACGGCAGCGACTATTGATCGGTTCAGGCTGTGTTTGCATTTCAAAGGCATTCCAAAATCTGGAATACCTCCGCAGAGCTCCGTCGACTTGAATGTCATCTGAACCGAATGTCGTTGAAAAACTGTGCAGCAGCACAAGTTCGGCAATCGAGCCGAAAGACATTCGGTTGGAAGGCGTTCGAAACGCCCGTGTAGCAGGGGTGGAACTTTCTGTCGCCCCCTCCCACGCTCGCCTTCTCTTGGAATCCACTCCGTTACCTTTAACGGCAGTTATTTTGCCTTCGCAATACATGCCCTGCCCAAGCCCATTTCTTCCTCGATTTCGACCAGGATGTCATTAACACGGGTTTGTTCCCTCACCCGCTCTCGTACAGCTACACCTATCACTCTTCTTTCCATAGCTCGCTGCGTTGTCCTTAAGCTGAACCCTTTTCGTTAGCCTCCACGTTTCTGCCCCACAGGTACCATTAAGATACATCTGTTGTACAAGTTTCTCTTGAGGGATATTAGCAAGCTGCCATTCATGATCTGAGAGAACCTGTCATATGCACTCCACCCCATTCTTATTCCTAGAGTTATTTCCCTCTCATGATTTGGATCAGCGGCCACTACCCGCAAGCAGTTTTGTGCAGCCACGAATGTAGCGATTACATTGCTGTAATGGTAGTGTAATGAGTTTGGAGTGATGACCATTATATTGCATAGCTGTTACGGTAACCAGGAGCTAGCATATTTTTAGTCACTTCGAAAAAAAATATATATAACCTAACCTAATTATTACATGTCATAAAAGCAAAACCTTGCGTCACATATATCAGAGAAATGACAGCTTCACAAAAATGCAGTGAAGCATAAATTTCTTACAGCAAAAAGCGAAAAAAGAGAACACAACAAGTAGGGGTGACCACAAGACCACAACTTTTATTTGCAAATGGGACATTTATCTGGCAGTATGTACATGGTGTAGAGAACCAACATGCAAAAAATACACTGCAATAAGCACTCTGAATCTGGCCGTCATTCACTCGGAACAGTCTTACAGTCAACTTGCACACACTTGTGGGGGCCTGTGAAAGACCAGCACATGGCAACGTGCTGATGGAATTCCAGAAAGCTCTTTGTACATGCACTCGTGATAGGTAACACATCTCTAATATCTGCCACTATGCATTCTGCGTTTCACGTTATACAAGTGGCATGGTCAGATATCACACATCATGGCTGCCAAATTTAATAACCTGATCCTAACAAAGTTACTGTAAAGGAATTGGAACAGTAGCCACCAGCATGAGCACAAAAGTGGAAACGCTGAAGTGTGTGAGACGAGTTTTCAAGGACAGAACACCGGAATGAGGAAAAATGTGCATATAAAAATTAAACAAGAGCCATTTCAGTCACATTCCTAGAATGTTTGGCAAAGCCTGCCACGTGGACGAGTTTAGTGCATGTACAACATACAAAGACCTCAAAAACTTCAGATTACTCAAGCATCACTAATTATACATCATCAAATGATATACTAGTTCATCACCTTCTACTATATTACATACTTTTTATAAAACAGCGGCCACCGGCATATCAAGTTTTTCTGGAACCCTGCTGGCCAACTTCTTCTTGGGTCCCTGGCCCAGAGAACCATGGTGCTGCCTAACAATTCAACCAGCATGTTCCCTTACAGTTTGATTGATGCAGCCAATGAAGCGACTTCCAGCAAATTCAATGCTACACCTATTACAATGGACATCTTTTTGCTGGTGGCAACTGTCACTAACACCATCAACAACGCAAAAAAAAAACTTAACAGAGCTCCACATCCTCATAGCTGATGTTCTGACACACCAAACAAGAAGCACTTAAGAGCAAACAGGAACCAGGACGCAGACTGTTTCATGGAAACACTCTGCTAATGCACCCTTCTGTGTGTATATAGCCAGTCCTACACCCCATATTCATTAAATAAAAAGGATAGCTTGGGCCTTATATGTACAAAACAATGTGGCTCCTGCAAAGGGGAAAATAACACCCTTCCCAATAGTCTCTTCCAGACTGCTTTTTGTGCCCTGAACAGTGAGTGACAAGTCCATAAATAAGGAAATGCTGTGATCAATTAGAGTTCAGTGTGTTCGCCTTCCTCGGTTTGCTCAGGTGTTGGCTGCACAGGTTCCGCAGGCTCCACAGGCTCCATAATCGGCTCCAAGGGGATGGTACCTTCAGCTTCTGCAAAAGCAACAAACCAAAAATAAATTCACTGCCTATGCAACAAAAATAATCTTATCTATTGAAAACAGGAAGAATACTTCCATGAAACACAGAGCCCTTGCATAATCATTTATGTTAAATTGTAAACAATTAAATCATTTGCAATTAAGATATCGAATTATTCAACACAAGAAAAGGAACCATTTTTCTTACCAGGGCTAAAGAGGAAATGCAACAGTGTCACACACGCAGTGCACAAGCACTGCGCATTTGAGCAATGTGGACTGATGTCACAAATGGATCAAATTGGTTGGTGACTGTATTAAAAATGCTGGCACTGGCGCTCAGATTAAACTGGTTGATACCTTTATTATTCATTGCGGCGTTCATATTAGATATGTACACTGACAGTATGGCACTTGGAATGAATGCTGAACCGCACCGATTAAATTGGCTCATTCCATGACTATTTTAACTGGCACGTGATTTAAATTGAGTGGGAAAACCTGCAACTCGCCAATCGTTCATCAGGTTTATGTTCAATGAGTGGGAAAACCTGCAACTCGCCAATCGTTCATCAGGTTTATGTTCAGTAGTAAATTTACAAATTATATAGTGCATAAATACAGCTGACTGTATGTACACTGAACTTTATTAATGGTATGACGTAAAGAAGACGACACGTGAATATATTACCAAACGATGCTGTTTGGCAGAGCTATAGGACAAAAGACCCAGCTATGGAATTCAATTTTAAAAAAAAAAGCCTAATGGAGTTGCCCTCATAGCATTTTTCGGGTTAGAGCTGTAGCGAGTCCTGACACTCATGGAAGTACCGGGTATGCTCTTGACTCCTCTGGGTGGCACAGAACTAATCCTGTGACCTTTGATAGTTCTGTGCATTATATCAGGTGCCTCTTGCTAGGCCCCATGGTACAGCCTGCTGCATGACAGCGCTTCCAGAGGCCCCGTTACTGAAGCTACACCACATGCCAGCACTTCACAGGTGGCTCTTCAGAGCTTAAAGGTAATGGACAGCTTTCGTGGTGACAGTTTTGAAGATACGGAAGACTGGCTAGACCAGTCCAGCCAATTGTCAAGTTCACCCAATCCTCAAGTCCAACTGTTTCTCAAGTCCAACTGTTTCTGAAGTTCAACCAGTGGAGCAGAGGCTATAAGCTCCTGTACATGCACTATGCTCTTCAAGACAGTGCCTGAACGTGGTTTCAAAGCCACCAGGCCACCTTAACAATATACAGCAGTTTTTTGTGAAAGCCTCTGGACATATTCATGAACATCGTGAGACAGAACTGGGCAAAGTTCCGGCTTGAAATACATAATCAGAAGCCTAACTAAGGGCCACATTTGGTGAGATCACTTGCCCCTTCCAACATACATATCCCAATATGACCTAAACAAAGAAACAATGGTACAGTAAAGCCTCATTAATTCAGGAATTCCGACAATTCGGACCGCCACCGGAGTCCCACCAAATGCCCATGCAAGTCTATGAAGTCAGAAGCTTGTTTATTCGGACACTGCGGGGCTCACATCGGTTAATTAAGACGGGCCCCCAGAGGGGCGCCATGTCGAGTGAGATATGACATGTTCAAGAGACGATCGTCCACACATTCGTCCATAGGCCTGAACAGCATATTACATCATTACATTGTCTCCCACGCCCCTCAGATGTGCGTGCAAAGGCGGGTGTGTTGACAGTTGGCAGGTTCCCATCAATGGGCTGAAAGAGAGTCCAGCCGTGTAGTTTCGTTCCTGAAACTGCACCGCTAGCTCGCAGCAACAATGGCTAGCTGCAGTGCATATCAGCTAGTCAGCCAAGCCACACACCATTTGGTACGACAACTTTGTTGCTGACTTTTTTTTGCTTGTTTTTCAAAGTCTTCTTGCCGCTCTGGTGCCAATGCATGCTTCCCTTGCTTCCATCCTAGTCATATTTTCGTTCTTAGAGAGCGGCGAAACTCCGCGCTTGTTATCTGCTGTTCGCCGCCTGTGCAATGAGGCCTCCTCACCTGCAACTCCATATGTGAAGAAGCTCCAGTGCTATAGTTTCGGACACCGAAAGTAGCCGCAGGGACCCTTATAGCTATGGAGCAGTTCTGCTTCTGCCACCCCTGATAGCACGCGCAATTAAAACATTTGACGGAACTGCGAGAAATCGCTGTTGTCCAGCAGTTTTCGTGTTAAAATGAGATAACAATTGCCCAGGTTCCCATCAAATAAATATATTACTTTCACGCAAATGGTTTTTGGCAGTTTTGAGGGGCCATTCGATAATTCGACATTCAGATGATTCGGACGCTTTTTACACTCTCTTGAAGTCCGAATTAACGAGGTTTTCCTATATCTGATGTACAGCTTCAAAGAGAAGCTGTTCATTGGCCTGGTGCGCGGAAGTTAACTAATTCTTCGAGGACGTCACAGCAATCAAACAAGCTCTAAGGAAGCAGTGACGTCAGCAGTCAGTACGACCACCAGACCAGTAGTGCTCCAATGAATGTGGCAGTTGCCTCAACCAACAACAGCTCTTGCAAAGTAAGGTGGAGTCAGCAGAATTGATGCAGAAAGAAATCGAACACACTCTATCAACTCCCTGAACATTGGCACTGCGACTGCTGCAATGCCAAGACAGGCACACAGTGTCCCCAGCAAAATCTGCCAGGCAATGAGAGCTCCACGCACTCCATGTGTGGCACACTGCTAATCACCAATTGCTACTGGTGGCAATGGTTATTGGTGGTACTACAAATACATGCAAGCATCTCCATCCTCTGCTCCTCACTTTCATTTTCAAGGGCAGGCTAGCGTTAAGCAGGGCACGAGCTTGCTACACTGAATCAATTTCCTTTCTTAAGAATTCTTCTGGCCAGAACTTAGGAGTCACAACAATACCCTACGCAGTGAGGAAACTAACCCCTTTTTCTAACTTAATGTAATTTTTTTTGCACCAATCAGTGAGTCAATAAACTGTCCTTGCACCCTTTGTACACCGCAAAGGGGAGAACTCCATGTTTCTGCATAACCTCAGCCAGCTGGGTGCAGGCCCAAGTAGCCAATCAGCCAACAAGTTTCAAGTTCTTCACTAGAAACAAGTAGTAAACTATACAATAGGCATACCAGTTTTGCCAGTGTAGCCAGTAGAGTATGAAATGAGATGTGTATAGCTTAACCCATAACGAAAAAAACAACAAAAAAAACTGCATATCAGTACATCTATAATACCAGGCACATCTATGACCAGTACATATATGATATAGCAGACATCTGGGAGTTAAACTATTTAGTTGAAGGTGAATGGATAACACACTCTCTTCCCAAAGCTTTCCTCTAAAAGCTAGAGAGATGTTAAGCCCCCAACCCCTGCAAAAAGAATTTATGGTTGTGTTGCTGCAAGCAAACGATAAAAGACTGACCTGTTACTGGCGGTTCCACAGGTACAGGTCCTTCGGGTATGTCAACATCCGGCACAACCTCTTCATCTGCTGCCTCTTTACTGGTGTCTGGAAGAGACCAAGACAAAAGAAATCATTAAAATTCGTTATCAACAAAATCATGCGGAGAGATACATTACAGTTTCGCTTCAGAGAGCAGGCAGCACCTTTTTATACTTGTTTCACCCCTGAATAACTGAGCACTAGACTGGGGAACCCTTAATTTATGAAAACACTAACCAGTGGATTGCCAACAGCACCTTGATTCAAACCTTGTACTTCCTACATACAGAGTAGGTTTTCTCCCATTATGGAACTACTATTGTATCTAGAAAGGCCACCATGCATGACAGACTTCAGTATGTAAGGAGCAAGACATATCACTTGCACACTGATGAAAGAGTTTTGCCTGAGAAGCTGTGAGGTGGAGACACTAGGCAAGAGCGTTCGTAATAAACAGATGAATAACATTAAGTATAAAGATTCTCAGAGCAAACCCAATATGGTCTTCTCCGCTCCCTCATAAGGAGTGTGATGGTTGAAGTGTAGCTGGATTTAAAATATATGCATGACATATATCATTTCGATAGCCTGGTTAGTGATATTGAAGGGGCGGAGGCACCAAATTTTTCATTGCATATTCTTTCTTTGGAATGATGGGCAAGACATTAGTAAACATGGATCACAGCATAAAATTCACCCACGCCCAACAAATCATTCATGACCAAATTTCTTCTCCTGTGCAGTTTCAATTCCCGTTTCAGTAGGTGACAGGTTTCCGTGACGTCACAAGTAGGTTTGAGATCATGCGAGGCATGCAATAACTTCAATGCAGTCACAGCTTAACCATTTCAATTCGCTTAAACTCTTATGCCAGCCTGCCCCAGAAACAGGGACAGTAGCGAGTCGACAAACAGCCACTTACATTGCAGCCCTTGTATGTCTTGCATAATCTCAAACTACGAGGGAGAAGAAACTTATGGGGGGACACTGGTCTTAGACCTATTTTCCTTATTTTTAGTCCAATCCTAATGAAACTGTACCACCTTGCTCAGTCTTTTATACTGATTTCAACAATGAAATTACCTTTCTCATTAATTAGTCTGTTCCCAAGATAATTAATCTTACTTAGCCATTCATTAGTACCTCAGTGCAAAAAAAACTGCTCAATAAAAAATCATTTTTAATCCATGGCTACATAGTATGATGATTAAAGAGTGCAATAATCAAAAACCATTTTTCCATTTTACCCTCATTAGTAATTTTACAGCACTTGGAATATCAATCATCATGGCGTGAATTTAATGCATCGATAAACTTCACGAAATTATAGATTTTTGAAGTGCGATTGAACAAATCTGCTTCGGTTATTGCACACACTCTGCCTTCAGCTTCCCTTAGCAAAGAGTATGACATCTCTATCTGTCCTAGATGTTGAGATATCGACATACTAAGACAGCCAGATGTCCAAAATTTTTCATGCCATTAAATTATCTGCTCCTGCATAAATTCAGCTCACGCGATGATCTGAATTTAACATTGTGGTCAAAGTGCTTATTTTTTGAAACAAAAAATTGGTATAGTTGGAAAATAGTAGCTGGAGATTCCACAAATGTCACTTTTTGAAAACAGATTTTTTGGTCATTTTTTGGTCTCAAAGACCAGTGTCCCCCCTTAAGTTATTTACCTGGCATGAGAGAATTCAAAGTGGTGATGCATGTTCATTAATGCCTTCAGCATTATTTTAAAGAAAAAAACTTGACGAAAAATATGGAGAGAGAATGATTAGAATTCCCCTGCATGAGTTGGATGTGTCAGGGCTCAAGCAGCAGCCTTCAAGTAGTAGATTTTTTTCTGCTGTTCTGCTGAGTCCATCCCTCTGTCAGACAGATTTCTGTAGTACGCTTTTTTTTTTTTTAAGGGCTTTCTTGTGTTCACTAGAAAAACTGGCAGCATTCAAGCCCAATAACTTTTGCACACAAGGCACACGCCCTCCCACAGTCTGCAATAAGCAACCTTTAAAGCGCCCAAGTTGTAAAGAAAAGCAGCTGTCAGCGCCTCCATTCCAGCAGACCTTCAAACTCAATAAATGTAATTTTCCCACATTCTCATATAAAAGTCATCCTGCCTCGAAAAGACCTGTCACAATGTCAAGAAAAATGAATAATCTGTCATTCTGGGAATAGTGCAGTGCACAGTGCTACAAACACATACAGTAAAACACTCAAAACCGCGGGCATTGAAAATGTTCCATAGAGTTACACTATTTTTCTCCCCGTTAATATGTTCCCAGAAAACACCATTTCCCGGCCGCTAAGTTTAGCATTTCGATAAATTCTGTTCGTATAATACGTTTAGCAACCAACCGCACATGTACAAACATAAAGTGGGCCAAACATGAGGGGACGGGACATGATAAGCTGAAATGCAACAGCAATCACCCACCGTGGTGGCTTCTCTGCGTGCCTAAGTGCAAGGGGGTGAAGCACACACACACACAAAAAAAAATGCAACGGTGAGCTAACGTACCACAGTCGTTTCGACAGGGACACAACACCAAGCTAACGTACAACAGTCGTTTCGGCAGGGACACAACACCAAGAGGAGAAACATAGCGGTTTCTTCGCAGTGCCCAAGGTTACAAGGGGCGAAGCATTTCAGAACTACAGCGATGCACTTACATACAAGCGGGCCAGGTCTGGGAAACTCAGCATAAAAAACTAGAATGCTGTGACAGTAAGCAGACGCGGCAGCTTGTCTGCCATGCTTAGATGTGAGGGGTGAAGCATCCGAAAATGACGAAAAAGATTTTGCCTACTTCTGCCATTGCCGTTGACAGACCGAATGTGTTACGAAATTCATTTCGCACTAAGACAGCGCAAACGTGCACTGAATTACATGAGCACTAGAAAAGGAACTGTTCAGACCCTGTGCCAAGGAATGGTAATCAACATTTTTATAGAGTGAAACTGTCAATAAATGCCCTGGCACCTCATTCAACAGTTACATTTTCAAACTTGGGCGAATTGTACCCTAAGTTTTGCCGATAATTTTCTTCTCTGCAATATTATTTTTAACCGTATCAACTAGGTTTCACTGCACTGGCCACAAACATGAAAAGGGTTGAATGAGCACCTGAGTAACAAAAATTGGAGGGGACACTCAAGATCCGCCTTAAGGGCATGACGCGATATCGTTAATGGGTTAATGCCCATATAAGCAGTTATTCTCTACTTAAAAATCACAGATCCCTGGGAGTCCTCATGCCACTCCTGGCAAAGTCGTGAGGCGGTTAAGCGATGCGCCACTGCCCTGCGATGGCAGGTGCTGCCACCGCTGAGTATAGCGAGAGCCAGGTTGCTCTCGCTGAGCAACGTCTAGCAACCAATTATTAATTTAACTACCACCTGCCATGGTGGGCAGTTTGCTCAAGGTCACGTGACCTAGGTGGCCCACCTGCCTCCTACGTTGCTTCTACGAGGGTTTTTCTTGGATTTTGTGCTCACGGTCAGCGCCGCCGGACTCTCCGAGACATGCGCTCCTTAACGCCATAGCCTTAAAGAATCTCTTGAGAGAGTAATTCATCACAGGTGCCAATAGCAATGCAAAGAGAAAAAAAGCATGGTGGATAAAGGATCATCTCTGACAAATTTCCGTCCTTTTTTGTTTGACAGGATCTGACTGAGAGTCTAGCAGGGTATTTCCCAGGTCGTAGTCAACATGATGTACAGAGCGCATAAGCTAAATGTTTGAAACAGCAATCTTTACCACTCTTCAATTAGGTGAGCAGAGGCCAAAAGTTCACGGTCGCCAATAACTAATGCCTTACCAGGCGTTTCGGGCTTCTTGGTTGTGGGCTTTGGAGGTGGAGCACGCTGGGCCTTATTGAGTAGGTACTTGGTCTCGCGATCCAAGAGCTGGATCTTGTCAAAGATCATCCGTAGGGTTAACTTGGGTGTCTCGTGCAGCGGTGTCTGCTCTTGCAGTGCCACTTGCTCAGCTTGCCAATCCTGTGCACAGAAGAAAAGTCAGGCCAAACAGCACCCTACCACATGACACCATGCGAGAAAACATGCGCGCATTCTCTGCTGAGAACACTTTGTGCTTCAATACAGCAAGAGGCTCGGCCAAGTTCTTCGCATGCTATCATATGCAATTCGTGTTCGCGATCAACAACTCTGCAGCCTCCAGTGTCTTAAGCTTGAAGTATTTCAGAGGGAGCATTATTTCTCAAATTCTGAGTGGCAAAGTTAACCAAACTAAACCAAGCTTCACAGAAAACCTCAATTGATCAGCACTTCTCTGCACATAGTGCAGCAACATGTTCTGCCTGGTTTAGGGTCCAGCTACCAGGGGAATAGGGATAGGGACTAGATCTGCAATGTGGTTCAACTGTAAAGGAGCAGAAGCACTGGTGTGCTGCTCTAATAAATGTGCACTGATGACATCACATACAGCTTGCCTAAGTTCGTTCGCATAGCATTACACTACAAAGACTTCCGTACTTGCTGTCACCAACACAAAAGACCGGAGATTTTCCACCCACTAGTAAAGAGTCACAGGAGAGTGAAAAAGAGTGCAGAAAGCATGGATTTAATAAAGGTAAAAGGGTGGTGTGGCAACAACCAAACAAGAAATTTTAAGTCGGAAAACCATGCTAAACACTTTTTTTTTTTTGGCGAAACAAAAAGTCCAAGAAATACTATTTATGGTTCAAATGGTAACCCCCTCCACCTCCAAGAGAGGCCCATAAATCTGCATCGTGGTGGAGCAGCGCAAAGGACGGGACACAAGAAACAAGGAAAGACGTACACAGCGCCTGTGTACGTCTTTCCTTGTTTCTTGTGTCCCGTCCTTTGCGCTGCTCCACCACGATGCAACAGCACCAACTAGCCCAGCAGCGCCTGTGTACGTCTTTCCTTGTTTCTTGTGTCCCGTCCTTTGCGCTGCTCCACCACGATGCAACAGCACCAACTAGCCCAGCAACTTGCTCTTCTAAACTCCATAAATCTGCCCTTGGCAGAAGGTCAAGTCAAGTCACAGCAAAGCTGAAGCAAATACAGCAGATCAGTGAAAGACATCCAGTGTTCCAAAAAAAAAAAGAGTCTTACTTCTATCTTACTTTATCTTACTTCAGGCATTGTATAAAAACAATATTAACCTTGTTTAGTTACACAATTAAGTGCAGAATCCCAACTTCTGACTACATGAACTGATAGCAACGATATGGCTCCATGCTGACCATGGCACCTTGCGGACCACGGCTCACACTGACCACGGCTCACACTGACCACGGCTCACACTGACCACGGCTCACACTGACCACGGCTCACACTGACCACGGCTCACACTGACCACGGCTCACACTGACCACGGCTCACACTGACCACGGCTCACACTGACCACAGCTCACACTGACCACGGCTCACACTGACCACGGCTCACACTGACCACAGCTCACCTTGGTCTCATTGATGATCCTTGACAGTGTTTCTATCTCCACGGCTGTAAAGACCTGGTCCTGCAGGCCAGTGATGGCAGACAGGTAAACCTCGCTGGCATTCACCATGTTGTTCAGAGCAACCAGGGCACCTGGTCGCTCACGGTGTTCCTGCACTCGGTCAAACAGGTCCTTGACGAGCCTCGTCAGATTGGACAGCTTCTCCTTGAAGATCTAGAAAGAGCGAGACGTGCACACCATATTAACACAAACCCAGGAGTCCCATTATACCGAGCAAGACCCCCCGCTCTTTTATCTTTTGAAAAAGGTTAAGCATAGATGAAAAATATTAAACTTTCCAGCCCAATGCCCCCCCCCCAAAAAGAAAACCTACAGATCTCTCTGGCTTTCCACAACCAACACCTCACTTTATAACTGTTACAATGCCCTTGACAATGCATGCATGCACACCAACGATTAAGTTTCCACAGAGTAAATAGGTTCTTGCCTTGGTCTCTGCATTGTCCGACTCATATTCAAGCCAGTCAGAGCTCTCAGTCAGCACGGCGAGAATGTTCTGTCGATGTTCTTCGGTGGAGGCCTTCTCGTATTCTTCACTATACATCTTATCCTTGGTCTCATGCAGGAATGACTCCAAGGCATTCCTGGCATGATCCCTGGCAAGCTTCGCCCTGTCCTTGCTGTCCAAGTCAGAAAGCCTGTGCAGAAGTGAAAATTCAATGAAACTCCATAACTATTTCATCTCTTGCTGATGATTATATGTATTCAACTAATAGAAACATATATGTTTCACAAGGGCTTAGCACGGTGTGACCCCTATGCCATTTTAACCAAAACTTACCAGTGGTACCCTACTAGCGCTGTTCTAAGTGCTTTTCCTGAATGTTCAGTTCAAAAGCACCAGGTAAAAACAACACAAAAAATAATCTAATGACCTTTTAACGCACGCACCAGTCCTGGTGGCAATAAAAACACAGGTGCAACTGACACAGATATTGAATATGTAAAAAAATAAAAATCAAGTGAGCCCTGAATAACAAAGGAGAAAATACTGAGCATACAAGGTTCACTTCACGAGATTTCATGCTTGAAAAGTTGCCGCTATTACAGGAGGGTGTAAACCAGCTTTGTCCAGTCACAAAAACATCCCCTCCCTTACAGTCACGATTACATTGCAACTATGTATACTAGCAAATGCAGTCTGATGAATGATTACGATGTCATCACTCTCCAACTGTAAACAAGCTCAGGTCCTGTTTCACCATATGTTCCCTTCAGCATGACTTAACGGGAAGAAATATCAGTGTTCAACTCGTGCACTTACTTCTTGATGGATTCAGCGATCTGCTCGGCACTGAACTCCACTCGGTCCACCAGAGTCAAGCGTATGGTCACCGGCTCCTTCAACGTGACCAGCTTTGTTGTCTTGGTTTCATTTGCAGCAGCCTCGCCCTCCGATCTTCTCTGTTCAGCCTGAACATGCAAGCATGATATTGTACACTGTGATCAACTGAATGGTACATGCACAAGCTACAGCACAGTTAAAAATAAGCACTATGTCACATATACAGAAGACAGTAACCCAGCAATAGTTCGCACTTCATGTTTTTTTTTTTTCAACCTATACAAAGAAGTCTTATATATATACATGTGGACATGGACTATACAAAGACTGTCCTTGAGAAAATGTCACAGATGTTTATTATCCCTGACTCCCTACCATTTTGCACTCCCCTACCTCCAGAAAACAGTAATTTTCAAACCAAGTGCTCTCTCCTTACCCTTCTGTCCATCTTAGCGCATATTGCTGCATTTTGCTCCAATGCCAAGCACTTGTTCATTCGCAACACTACAGTGACAACAGTATTAGCCTATGTCCATCGGTTTCGCAGTGTCGTTGTCATTGGTGTAGTCCAATCCACATGCCCTCTTCCATAGTAAGAAGATGCACCCACTCGGGAAGCAGGGGGGGGGGGATCTCCACACTCCAGAGAAGGCCAACTAGGGCAACCAAATTCGAACCAGAGAACTAAATCCACAACGTGATGCAGAGTTCACTTCCCTCAGCCACGAATCTGACCAATCACCACTCACAGGCCTATTTGTGTATGTTCAGCGCACGGTGAAAGAATAGATGAAAGAATAGGTATTCTTCCACCACAGTTCAGTGCCACTACAGTGGCAGTGGCAATCACGCATGGTGTCGTACACCAACCAACATGCCGTTGTGAGCCACCTAGAGCTGATTACTCGTTATACACTTAAGGCTTTATACTAGCTGTAATTTTTGTAGAGAGTACAAGTTTTCAGACATTCGGACGTGAAGGGGGACTGCAATGTATTAACTGCAGAAGCAGAAAAACCACACGCATGGTGAACACATGAGTAGAGAGATTTGTGACCATACAACATACTCCCAGATCATATTCACTCAAGACAAGCAAGGATATATTCTCAAGGCTCTGCAAAGGCAGCTGAAAGGCAAAGCAGCGACATCATACCAAATAAAGTGAGTTTACAGCTTTTTTTTTTCCTCTTTGCATGCATCCCAAATATTAACCACCATTGAGACAACATCTCAGTGTCACATTTTTAGAGAAAATGAAACTACCCTCCAGAGGCATCAAAATCATGAGTTAAACCACCTCCTCCTATATTAACCAGGATGGTATAACAGAAGGCTACTGCGAATGCCACAGTTTTTTAAAAGAGCAAGTTTCCTCACCTGTGTTTTGTTCTCACCGGCCTGCTTGGTATCAGTGGTGTTCTGCGCCTGTGCGCTGGCATTGTCTGCCCTGGCCTCTGGGGCAGCCTCGTCCTGCAGTGAAAGTTCAGGCCAAGTTTTCATGCACAGACACAGGGCAATTTGCTGAATGCATGGTTTCAGAAGATGGGTGCACTTGCACGACACCATTACTCTCTTCTTAGCTGACGCAAGTGGAGAGTGAAAATGACAACCTTGAGATCAGATTCTCCAGGCACATCAAATGGCAAGAGAAAAAAAAGCTAATGGGCCGCTTTTTAATCATAAATGCTCCAAAGAAAACAGAGGCTGACTGGTTTCTGTGATTGGTTCCTGGAAGCCAGCTGATGCAAGTGCCAAATTTGAGTTCTGGCATCAACTACCAGCGGCACCAAGCAACTCTGGGAGCTGGGAGAATGTTTCATGCAATCCAACAAACTAAGTAAACTAGGCTCTAATCATCATGGAAATGAATAGGTGAGGCTAGCCAATGTAACGCATTCTCCACTCTTATGACTCTAAAATTTTTCCAAGTAGATTAAAGATTCTCTCCAGAAAATTTGTGTAGCATTCTGCAGAGCATCTTCCATAATTCTTAAAAAAAAACGTTGAACAGGAATGATAGAAGCAACAAATGAGGCAGCACAATATATGAGCAAGGTACCGTTGACTGCATGAATAACTGCACTAGAAAAAACACTTGTGACTGCAACTTCACTACCAAGTGAATGCCTTGCTTACAGGCATTTTCAGCATAATCAAGTACACCAAGACAAGTTGTTTACAAAAAAAAAAAAAAAAACAATGCCCACGTGTCATACTTTAAAGCTGAGCAATTTGTTTACAGTATGGGTGTGCTACTACTAAAATATTAGAATACGAATTGAATTTCAATACTGATGAAAAAATGCATTTGAATATTGAATCGAATATCTCGTCAGCACGAAAAAAATTTCAGAGAAAGATGTATCAGCACTGTTTGTCCTTGTGTATTTCCAAAATAGTGCATCATCTTTGCAACTAAAATTAAACACAACTAGATTGACCCAGCAGGATGCAAAAAAAAACTTTCAAAGAAATGTACACTGCTTCATATGACAGCATATACAAACTGAGTGCGAAATGAAATTTATGCATGATTGGCTCCTATATATGACTGATTAATGACAGCTATATAAGAACTCATTAATTTAAATTTCAGGGGACAGGCAGAAATTCCCAAATTATCAAAGGTCAAGTTATCAAATGCTGCCAAAAATGCGGTGAAGCCTTGCGGAAAGCTCCATCACACAGTTTTTAGAATACTGTTAGTCCTGCCGGTAACGCGTCAACAACACGGCAAAACGTGATGGCGGAGCTCACTAGAAGGGGAGAGGTTTTTATCACTTGAACTCATCCACACTGCGCTATAAGCATGCACAGCGTTGCTATAGGGACGGAGAGGCTTAGGCGTGTCTTCAGCTTCCCACAGTGCCTCAGCCTCGAAAGCGTTGACATTACTAGTGTGCGCTGCAATTTCAAGTCACGTGCTTGAGCATTCTACTTGAGCAATGTTGGGGAAGAAAGCTGAGAGACTGGAGTCGCCTGCTGCAATGGCAGTGTTGACTGAATATGCACGTAGGTGATGAGCACTGCCGGATTGCATGGATGGTTTTGCAAACATAACAGCAGTGACGAAAACCTATGCAAAGTCCTCCACACTTCTCAGTGCCTGGGTGCACGCATTTGTGCTGTTTCAATTTGAATTTGTTTGAGAAGAGCAAGCACTCCGCCACTCCCCTTGCACCACGTACTGCATAACAGAAACATTAGAGAATAATCAGTACTTCTTTGTAGGTGCTGTTAGAGTACTGGAAGCAGCTGTGTCGCACACACTCTTAGCAGCCACGTTTCGATGCAGGCAAAACACAAAATGCACCCATGTGCGAACTGATGATTGGTGTTGACTATCAATATGCTTTGGCTGTCGCTAAGCTAATCGGCAAAGTGGTGCTAGGAACAACAGACCAGCGGTTCGAGGCTATGCTGATTGTGCTGCAAGCCATGCGCTCCATGCTGGCATTTCTTTTCACCGAAATAGTATCCTTGTTTCACAGTCAGATGACACCATCAAAGCCACTAGTGGTGCATGCAATGTCCTTATTTTAGCATGTGCTTTAGAAATTGACTCAACGACAAAAGCACCATGCCATGAGACATGCAGCCTTGATAATTCACCTGCATGAACACTTCAAACTGTAAGAGCGCTCAGTTCAGAAAGTTATGTGTACGGAGGAGAGGCCCCATTGGAGGTCCACATATGCCTCCCGAGATGGTACATATCCTGTCCAGATGTCTCCTGGCTTCTTTAAATCCATTAAATGTCTTCAAAGAATTTCTTCAGATCCGTTGACACGATACCCACCACTGCAAGGAGCAGTGCTGATAGCGAACAAAAGCTTGCTACACTATAGCAGAGTCCTTGAATACCTTTCTCAGGCTATAGCTGCATCACCGCCCCCCGCAAATTTGGTGCAAATCCTCAAGTAAAACCGTCCACAAATTTGACATGAACACTCAAGCACGTGACTTGTACCGTAAAAACCCGCGTATAATACGAACCCAAATATAATATGGGGCTACGTTTTAGAGACGCGAAATGGGAAAAAAAGTTTCACCCGCATATAATACGAGTAACACAAGCTCATAGAAGACATTTATTCAAATCGCATCCCGCACTTCACTTCAATTACTTTGTTCTTCAGTAGCGCTTTCTTCGGACATTTCTTTGTCCGACAAATCATCCCAAATGTACTACTCATCTTCCGTGCCATCGAGGGCGTTCGAGATGCCGCACTTCTTAAGCCCGCTTCAGCCGCCCGGTTGGCGTCACTGCAGGCTCACCTGAGTGCATCCACTCTGCGTAGCACCGCCTGACTGCGTCCTTGAACGGTTTGTTTACACAACCATCAAACGGCCGCGAAAGCTTTGTCGCGTTCCGCTGCATGCGAAAAGGGCTTCTTTCTGTTGTGGCCATCCACGAATGCTTCCTTCGACGACACCAAACTGCCTCCCGGCCGCACCGTTGCCGATGTTCTCCGCAGCCAAAATTACTTGAAAGTAGCCGAGTACTATTTTCGAGACCGTGACATCGTGCTCTCTAAAACAATATCCACTTCACAAAGCGTGCCTTACATGCGAGCACGTGCGTTGTCAACAGGCGCACGGCACACCGCGACCCCCCGGCGCCCCCAACGGATCAACAAAGAAACGACGTCGTGACGTCGTTTGTCGAGAGTAACGAAGCCATGCCGTAGCCACGCGCCAATAGCGAAGCCAAGCCGTAGCCACGCCTCAAAAACGAAACCAAAACTTCGAGCAACTTCGAAAATTTTTGTTCGGATCCGCAAATAGTACGAGGCGGAAATTTAGGACGCTAATTATGGGAAAAAAACCTTGTATTATACGCGGGTTTTTACGGTACTTGCAGCACACACTAGCGTCGCGAATGGCTTTAGGACCACAGTCCGTGTCTACATCACTGTAGCAATGCTGCGCATGTACAGACAGCAGTGGGGGTGAGATCACAGGAAAAAAAAAAAAAAAAAAACCCCTCCCCCATAAAAGTCCTGAAGGCGACAGGACAAGTGGCATGGGTGCTGGCGTAATGCAATGCATTATGGAGGGATCAGACAAAAAGCCATACGCCTTCGCATTGTGATCGCTTGAAGTGGGTATAGTCAGCCACCTTGTTCTCAGCACATGTGATATGTGGAAAATCCCATTTCCAGAATTTCACATCAGGTCCAAACCTAGGGAGCATCCGTATGCAAGCGGTCCACATGATAAACGAAGTAGAAGAAAGTGACAAAGTCACCCTAGTACTGTTTTCCTGACACTCGACCTTTGCACAATTTGCCCAGATATTGTGGTTTTGCCACATTCGAATTTATGAAAGTAGGTGGTATTCAATCCCTGCCAAATATTCAGAAATTTCCAAATACCCACTCTTCAAATCAAATATGAACCAAATAAGAAATATTTTCTATTATTTGACTCGCACACCCCTAGTTTATATGGAAGTAGCTTTGCAGCTGTCGCATAGACGTATGCGACCTCTCATTATTGGGGCAACCACATCAACTGAGAGCTTCCCTGATGAGAGCGCATGTTAACAAAGTCATCATTAACTTTTTCACAAAAGGGGACAGAAAAATAACAATTCTCCCCCACATTGCCACCATAATGTTTAACCACGGTTCACTGTATGTTAAAATTCTTTGAAATCATGAGCCAACAATCGCAAATAAGCAAACAGACAGGTGCAAAGCATGGCAGCAGTACTCAGCAAAAAAGTGCACTTTGATCGCGACAATGAGGAGGACTTATTCTTAGCAGCACACACAAAACAAGTGGCAATCTTTCAACAAAACTGTCAGAGTGTTCACCTTAGCAGGCTCGTCTCCGCCACCAGAAAACAGCTTCCCCAAGGTGCTCCCCAGCCTGGACAGTGTCGACTCTTCAGCTGCTGGGACAACTTCCTCCACAGTTTTCTCGAAGGTCGCCTCTGCCTGTTGCCAACACAGCCGATTTCAGTAAAAGTGCAGTGAAACAACATTCTCACACTGACGGCACTTCCAAAGCCCCATGCATCCAAGAAACTAATTCCAAAATCACACTGTGAGACAGCCATGATTAGGTCACTATGCAGGTTTGCAACTGCATCTGCCTTCTCCAACCACTAGGCTACAGTATCAGCCCTACTGCAACATAGCAGCACCATGCATTTGAATTAAAGAAAACTGGCTATAACACATAAAAGCAGTCAACAGGGCAAAAATGTTTTTGCATTGCTACACATTTACCAGCACACTACAATGTGCTACGAAAACCCACAGCAAATTGCGGTTAAATGCAAGACACTGACATGTAGACAGTTAAGAGAGTAATTATACTTCTCGGTGCCACAGACATTATGTGCCAGGTCAGCTTGAAAAGGACTCAACCTTGAAAAGGACTGCCCAAAAGACTTGGATGGGGTGGGGAATAAGTAGTACAGTTGAAAGTCAGACATCAAACACCCATGAGTCTCCTGTTCCCAATATCGAAGAAAAAGTGCAAAAAATAATATTCCACAATTTCATGTAAAGTGCTAAAGCTTCAGCACCAACAAATCAATGAAATCAGCCCCAGAACTGCCAGCTGCCAAGGGCCGAGACAAAAACCAGATGTGAACAGCATTTTGCAAAGCAACAGGCAGACCACATGCAACCACCCCAGGAAGGCATCAAGCATGACAGATATCGCACAAATTAAAATACAGTCAATCCCGGATATATAGAACCCGGATATATCGAATTATTGCCTATATCGAACAGATGTAGAATCCCCTTGGGAATCTCATGCAAAAGTATAGGAAATTTGTTTACGTTTATCGAACTCCTGTGCACCCTATATTTGATATATCGAACTCCGTGCCATGCCGAGCCCCCGCAAGTGCGCTTCTCCCAGTCTTCGCCACCCTGGAAGTGGGCTTCTTCCACTAGCGCGCGCTCCTGCAAATGGGCTTCTCCTAATAAGAGTTCACGTGGCGCTGACCTTGGACAGCTGCGCTCTTAGTCACTGATGGGAACTTTGTGGGGGGTGTGAAAGGAAATGGGAATGGCCATAAGGAGCTGGGAACAGGGAAACCCTGCTGGCCGCAGACACCTAATTTCTGATGCTCACATCGTGGCTGACATCATCGATACCGAGGAAGCGGACCCGAGCAGTGACGAAGATTGTGCGAAGAGGCCCAGCCGCCATGCACTGCGGCTGTACTTGCATCCGCATTCAGCGTCATTCGTCGCTGTTGTGGCGCAATGGAGGGCACTGGACTTTCTCATTTGGATACTATCAACAAGCTTGAGGACAGCTTAATGAACTGCATGGTGCAGAGGAAGAGGCAAGCAAAGCTCACTGACTTTTTTCTTGCGAAATAAAGCGCGCTGATCGTGGAGTTGTGCTTTCGTTTTTGTGGACTTGAGAGGAGTAAATCGGTAAGTTCCCACTTGCTACGATCCCGGGAAATTGTCCGAGATTTGCGCAGTTTTAAAATAAGCGTCTAATAGGCATATTTTATATTTCGAATTATTGATATATCGAACTTTTTCGCGATCCCCTTCGAGTTCGATATATCCGGGATCGACTGTAATGCGTTATATAATAGTGCAGCCACTAAGCCATGCAACTTGCCTCAACATCTGTGTACTTAATGTCGTACGAGAAATTGAGTCCAAGGGTAACAAGAAAAGTAATTTACCCGTGACAGCACCTTGTCCTTTGTAAAACAAAAGCAGTCAAGGCTAATGAGCCACAGCAAGATTTTGAGGAGAAGCTGTGGTTACTAAAGGCACAGAACCAAACGAATGTTGTTTAACATAAGTAGTCACCACTGGTTGCTTTATCATGTTCAACCTGGGCTACTAATGAATGAACTCTTCAAATACTGCATCATTTTTATTTGCTCTATTCCCTTTCTCACTCCCTTAAAGTTATTTTGTATTTGCCTTCATCCCAAGATCTATTATAATTGCATACTTAGGTGTCACTACATTACACCTGCATCGCATACATCCACACACACTGACCATCGTTAGAAGGTAAACATACCATCACGCTACACAGTCAAACACTTTTCTCCATTCTTTCCAAGAACTTGTCAAAAGTGGAACCACCTGCTTTTCACATTAGTCAGAGCCACAGACATCGATCATATTCACAAAGCACTAGTAATATAACACAAAACACTAACTACACGTCTCCTCCTAAGCAAACTTCCTTCTTAGTACTATACGGTTTCTTTAGCTGCTGCTGATTGTTCTGTCTCGATGCTCACATTATCGTTAATTGCAGCAGTATTTTTGCTTCGTATTTTTTCGGGGCTCTTCAGCCTCTTCCCACTAATGCTTTCTATTAGCCTTGAGAGTACAAATGCTTAAATAAATCCCATGGTCCATGACAGACCGCACTGGCTGCTGTGCCTGTGGGAGGCAGGTGTGCACCTGCAGTGGCTGCTGCCCTTTCACACACGCACACGCAAGTAATTTACCGGCTTGGGAACAGGCGGGTCTCTCTTAACAACCTTTGGCTTCACTCCAGGAATTGAAACCTTCTTTTCAAAAAGGTAACTGACCTGTACGTGAAAGAATGGCGAAAGCGTGAGAAGAAGGCCAGTGCACTTCTGTTGTGGCATGCCTTCTATGTGTCCCTATCAAGCTCGTCCCAGTTTATCATCCCAGTCACCTTTGGCGTTGCCAATTTGTGCCACAAAAAACAGTCACTCTTACGGGTATCCAGCATGCAGTATGCTTGAGGAAACATAAAAGGCAAGCCAAGAATAAATGCAAGATCAGTGCAGCAAGCAGGGTAGAATAGGCATCAGAACAGCACAAGCAAGCAAGTGAAGGTGATCAAGATTAAATGCACAGTGTTGCATGCAAGGCAGGACGAGTAGCTAAACATGACAGCAAGCAAAAACGTTACCCACACCAAACATGCGTGTCTGAAAAAAAAAGGGCCAGAAACAATCGTGCTTCTGCGATCCAGGGCTCTCCAATCAGGCATAAGCAAAGAAAGAAAAGGAAAAATCTGAGCAAAATTGCCGAAACCTCCAGCAGCCTGCATTTCAAATCAGTGGACAATGACCCACCCGTCACAAGTAAGCTAACATTTATAACCTCAACACACCATACTGAACCAATCGCTAGTATATGCAAAAACTGGAAAGAGCCTCAGCAGCACATAGATCCGCTGACACTAGTAATTAGTACCCCTGGTGTGAAAAGCTTACAGAGAGTTCTATGAGGAAATATAATTTTTTTGATAGCCTGGCCACGTAGCAGTTAGACACACACTGCAGTTCTCTACCAACGAGTGCAGGTAGCATATATCCATTTTCAGTGAGCACGTTTCTATTCAAGCAAAAAAAATTAAAAAATGCTGTTCATTTACAATTCAAAAAGCCTGTAAAGTTCTGACTCCAACTGTACACAGTTTTTGATAATGTACAAAATATCAAGGCCTGGAAATAACGCAACACTTTGCTTGGAAGGAACTGCTGAGCAAGCCTTGCTACTGGGTCGAGCTTTTTCCCCCGAGCTCCAGAGCAGGCGCGGTTCTGAACCGGAGCCACAAAGCACTCACTGCATCCAAGTGCAGCAGGCCACTCTCGTCCAGCCTGAAGTGGGCCTTGATGCCCCTGGGCTCGGCATGCTCCGCATGCTTCTGTATGGCAGCGGCCACTCCCGTCAGTGACACTGTGCTGATGTTGAATGAGCCAAAGTTGCTGCACAAAGGAAGAAGCAGTGTAAGCAAGGAGGATCGCAGGTCAAGCATCGTGCACACACCAAGGCTGGAGATTACTAGGTAAATACGTGACACAACACACTGGTGACAAACAATATGCCACTATTGGCTACGACCTCTCGGCAAAAGCACAACTAGACACTGTGTGTGCTTCAAACATTAGATCGCAGCTCAAGCCCCTTCCCCATCAAAAATATGCATGGGAAGTAACACCTTATGCTTAGCAATCAAAAGCTTTGTGTGTCTTGCAGCCCAGTTTCCTGTTGTACTCAATTTAAAACGCTAAGATGCAAAGCCAATAATGTGCATTCGGTTCAAGCCACAATTATCGCTCTACCTTCCTGCAACTTGCCCCATACATTCAAGCCCACAAGTATTTAATGCGGCCAGTCAGTACTTGAATTCAAAAGAAAGGTGAACTGCAGCAGATTATTTGAAAAGAAAAAAAGAAAGCACTGCAGAAAGATGAAGCGCGAGCAGACAAGCAGGCAAAGGCAGGAGCTGAGTTAGGGATGGAGTTCTATTTGCTGAAAACTGCACCTCGAATACGTGCAACTCAAGCGAAATAAAAAGCAGGAACAATAAACACTTGTGCACAACTACATACAGGGTGTCCCAGCTAACTTGGACCAAGGTTTACAAAAAAACTAAGCGTTCTTCAGAACTGAAATCGCGTGGATGTTTTTAGGGTTTATCTAAAGTTACAGCACAATTTTTTCGCTCCTCCAATTTGAATAATAGGTCGAGATAAATAAATTAACTTTTTAAATATAGGTTGAAACGTTCAGGCGTCAATAGGAAAGTTGTGGAGCTCCATAAATATTGTCCAACCCAGGCACTTCCAACGAGATTGACTTAGTGTGGCCGTTTTTATTCGGGAAAAACGAAAGCCCGCAGATTCTAAAAAACACCACGTGACAGCACGCTCCGTGCGCCCGGATGCGCCGCGATTACAGCGCTCTCATCCGTGCTTTGTAAAAAACATCACCCGCTTGGCGCCTTTCGTGCTGCCCAAGACAGGGCTTCGCGTTGTGCTTGGTTCCAAGATAAGCACCAGTGGGTTCGGGCGGCAGTTGGAAAGAGCTGCTCCCGTTTCTGTGGCAATAATTGTGCTCTCACGTTAGCAGAATGCATGTGGAGGAACGATGACAATCTCATGAGTTTGAATTTGGGAGCAAGATCCCAACAAGAAAAGACGCATATAACAAGCCTGATAACGTTGTGTGAATTACGCTGCAAAACAAGAGCCGCGCTTTCTTTCGATTGCCGCCCGAACCCACTGGCGCTTATCTTGGAACCAAGCACAACGCAAAGCTCTGTCTTGGGCAGCACGAAAGGCGCCAAGCGGGTGATGTTTTTCACAAAGCACGGATGAGAGCGCTGTAATCGAGGCGCATCCGGGCGCACAGAGCGCGCTGTCACGTGGTATTTTTTAAACTCCGCGGGCTTTCGTTTTTCCCGAATAAAAATGGCCACGCTAAGTCAATCTCGTTGGAAGTGCCTGGGTTGGACAATATTTGTGGAGCTCCGCAACTTTTCTATTGACGCCTGAACGTTTCAAGCTATATTTAAAAAGTTAATTTATTTATCTCGACGAATTATTCAAATAGGAGGAGGAAAAAAATGGTACTGTAACTTTAGATAAACCCTAACAACATCCACGCGAAATCAGTTCTGAAGAATGCTTTGTTTTTTTATAAACCTTGGTCCAAGTTAGTTGGGACACGCTGTATACTTCAGACAGCTCCTACACAAACAGATAACATTTGACCACTACTGAGGTGCACCACTAATTTAGAGGTGTTGCTTTCCGCAATGAGACCCCAACTGTGCGCTAGTATTTATCCTGTCTTCTTACATCCAAACTTATCCAAACTTTTAGCAGTTTTTTTTACTTTTTTTTTCTCCTTTTCAGGATTCAACCATACAAAACGACCCGGACTTCCACCTTACTGCAGAACCTTCAAGAGACTGCTATGAAACAGGAAATCGCTTACAAGTCAATCTGTTTATTTTCAAAATCACACTCTCCAAGCTCTATGGTTAACCAATACTATACGAATCATGGGCAAGACAAGGAACGAAACTGGCTGCTGCACAGAAAAGAGAGAACAGCACCAACAATCCCCACGTTTGCAGCCCGCTTTCCACACTTTACTACAGAAACATCTCTTATCAACACATTCAGCTCATGCCATACATAAGGTTGCCTTAATCTCACCTTCTGTTCCCCGCTATGACAGCAAACAGTCATACTGTTACTTATCTGGAATATCTTTTTCTGTTATTTTTTTTTGCCTTCGCTTCTGTTTTACATCATCTGTATTTATGCATTGCCCATTGTTATCTGATGTCTTTTGTGTTCTTTCTGATGCTCTTATGCTTTGCTGTTTCATGCCTTTTTTTTTTGTTAAAATATGCCCACTAACTATTGTATAACTTATTCTTTGCCGCAAATTATACTGACAGGTTTTAACTTGATTCTATACTTTTGTTTTAGCTCCTCTGCCAAACTTGTGCACTTTACTTATGTATACCTGATGGGAGGTCCCCAGACTGTTTTACTTTGAGACCTCCTACTGCACTAACTTTTTTATGAAATTTATAACTCATTTGTCTTTCGTTTTAATAAACCTTGAAACCTTAAATTAACTCCTAAAAAAAAATGTTACTGCGGAAAGCCTTGCCCAACGGCTGCCTTCTGAGTTTTCATGAAGTATTGCAGTTGCTACCACTGTAGCACCGAAAGGGTATTGCACACCCCTCCGTTATCAAGACAGCCGCACAAAAGATTCGCAGATAAGGCCGATAGGAAAATAAGCTCGGAACTCAGTCACGCCATCACTGCAACGACTATGCCTTCATTGCGAAAGCAAAACTTCTCCCAGTCACTCAGCAGTGCGGCAAGTCACGTCTGCTGAACTTGAGCAAATGTTCTCGGCAGCTTTTAAGTGAGCCATCATCATGCGTGTGACGGTGTCAAAAAACTGAGCAGCAGCAGCACACAAGTTCAACATCACTAAAAAGAGAGGCAGATATCGAAGAAAGCAACAAGAGCAATTTTTCTAGCACTTAGCAGTGCCAGCTTTCCGTGCACCAATGAAGGAATACTGCCCTTAATGTATGCTACTGGTGACACTGCAGAAATTAAGAGTGTCTGCTTAACTTGAATACAATGAAATGAAGGTGTGTATGTCTGGTGTGCTTTACTGCACATTCCTCAAGATGAAGTGTCCAATTCCAGTGACCACTTTCTCATAGTGCCACCACTGCAGCTCCTATGTGATGTGCTGTGCCGATCACCTTAGTTAAATGTCGGTGGCTCGGAGCCTCCATTGGTCGACCTGTACAACATCCCAGCTTTTTAGAGCAAGAGCTGTACTTCATGACCAAAGCTGCAAAAGCAGATTCATCGCTAAAGCCTTGACCCTGACCCTGTATAAATAAATTTTGCCGAGAGTGGCATTCAAACCTGTGGCAGTGCAAAGAGATAGCTTCGCTGGCCACTGCTCGAGAGCACTATGCTATCGCCGCAGCCAATCACGCCTCGTGTTAAGCTGCAACACACTCTCGAGTTGTGCATTGCCCACAGTCGTCTTCATCAACTTCCATATGCGGCACTAACAGATCAGATCAGCTTAGCCTCAATCAGAGCTTAACCTGAGTCTAATATAGTCGCCAGATGTGCCGACAACCCAGCAAAGAAAACTCATGAGCCAATCAGGATAAACACATGCTTTCGCATGCCTACTTGGTTTAACTATGTTAAAACCCTACCATTTTTTTTTCTTATTTCCGGTTCCTGAAGTTGGGGTCGGCCTAAAAAACGTATTAACCAATATGCAAGTAAGCACAGTAACAAACAAGTGACAGTCACCTGAGCTCATCCTTGGGCAGAAAGCTGAGGTCTCCATAGTTGACGGCAAAGTCAAAGTCCGTGGTGTATCGCGAGAAGGTCATCACTTTCTTCTGTGGGTAGAGGTTGTTCCTGCTGAACAGCAACCGACGCACCACCTTCGTGCTCTTGACGCCGTCTGTGTCTACGTCCCGGCTGAAGTCAACCTGAGTCGTTGAGGATGCAAGGAAGATGGAGGCCCAGGTCATTACCTGCTCCCAAGTGTTGCTTGAATGAGGCACTCAAAAAGCAAGCACCATCCATCAGTGATGCTCCTTTGTAATACCGGACTACATAGCAAGGAATACAAAGAACGGACACTTCCCGGTGATGCAAATATGGGCAGAAAACCAGATAATGTATCTTAGTAAAAAAAAACAGTTATATAAATCAGCCACTTCCAATATGAGTAAACAGTTGCAAGTAGCGCCTGGCCTGCTGTTCTCTCGTCAACACATGTGCCATTTTATGGCTCTTTGTCTATACTAAACCAGATAATGTCACATGAAGAAAAAGGCAGTAATGAAAGTGCGCGCACTGACAGCACACGGTAGCGTGAGAAAGCTTCTCATGCTGCACTTTTACACTGTGGCAACAGCAAAACAGGCTACGAGGCAAGCTTCAGGTTACTATGCACGCCTGGAGTCAATTAAATACTTTTATGTGCACCCTTTGGTGTCAGTCCCTCTCTTCATTAAATGCTTCAAGGTAAAAAAAATAAAACACAGTGAGAGTTGTATCATACAGTAAAAGCTCGTTAATTTGACGCCCGTCAATTCAGCAATCCAGTTAATTTGAACTGCCGGCTTGGTCATAGCCAATGGCCATGTTAAGTCTATGGTGACATACACTCGTATTGATACGGACGCTATGAGTCTTGAACGAATAAATCTAACAGGCCTCAGAAGGGAGATTGCATCCAGGTATGACCGGCATTGCAATAGATAGTCAACACAGCCCTAATCAAAATCAGAATTCTATGCTGCGGAGTCAATCGCGCTTCATGTACCTCAGACAATCGCGTGCAACGGCAGACGTGATGACGAACAGACAACCCTATTTCCGAGAACAGTCCAACTGTCAGTTTCGGTTTCACTTTTCTGAGCTTCACACAAGCCCGCAATGACAGCGGCTCAACCATACAGTGTCAGCCAGCGAACAGACTTCCTCGCCCCGCCCCTTCTTTTTCTACTCCCAGCTCCGGAGTCGATAAGCATTTCCTTCCTCTCCACCTAAGTGATTCTATTCTTCCAGTGTGCCGAAACTGTGCGCTCGTCACGTGCCGTCTGCTTTCTAGCAATGAAGCCTCCTCACATGCGAATGTGCTGCTTGTGAGGGATGTGACGCAGTAGCAAGGGAGATATAATGCATTTATGGAAACATGAAAGATAATCACTGTTGCATCGTTGTTATCTCAAAAGCAGGCACCCATTGCCCAGTCTTCCAACAACCAAATTTACCATGATGCAAGCAGTTCTTGACAGTATTTTTTGGATCATTTGATAATTCAAGCATTTTTTTCCAGTCCCTGGAAGTTTGAATTAACAAGCTTTTATTGTAGTCTAGGGTCTTTGACAAATCAAGCTTTTACTGTATAAGAAAAAAATGGCAGTCAAACACCAAATGCTGCCAGCAAGCAACTGCTCTCTCTACAACATCCAGACACGATGATGCTCATGCTTAGGCCTTAAAAATGCCTTCAAGTAACTCCCAGAAAGCAGTTAAGCTCCCTGTCCTTTTATTCCCGCTAGCCACAGCTTAGGTGCTTCAGGTTTCGATGGCAGATGCTGCGGCTAGCAATATCTGTTCCTTCCATTTTTATTTTTATTACTAAATGGCCCCTAACAACAACAACAAATCACAGCCATGCACTGCAATTCCATCATTTGCTCCTAAAACTGAAAAAAAAAAAAAAAAAATGGCAGCTTCCCACAAACCAGTTCACAATGCCCTGGAGCAGAACAGCCACATAAAGCCTGCTAAAGTCAGCTCTCGTCTTTCTGCCCCGTCCCTGTTGCGCTAAAATTTTAAATGCACAGAACTGGCTTGCCCAGCAACATGCTTTACTCTAAAGCCATGGTACCTCACTTCTGTGCAGACGGCTCACCTGAATGGGGAAGAGGCAGGCTTCCTTGACGTGGAACACCTTGACCTTGAAGCCCTTGCTGAGATAGGCTGCCTGGTAGGCTGCTCCCAGGGCAGCTGCCTCGTCCGCATTGATGCTCTTGCCCAGCTCTCGGCTGTTGCCCAGCACAGCATGCAGCTCCTGCTGCACACGCGGGATGCGGGTGCTGCCCCCCACCACGATCACCTGGTCGATTTCACCCTGCAGTCACAGGAGCACCACGAGGAGCAAGTAAGGCACAGCAATTCACAGCGGACACTGTCCTAAAGCAGTCTATCCCTTATTGCTCAAGTGGTCAGTGCACAATTTTTTGGTTTAGGAACGCAGTAAAATCTCGTTAATACAACTCCCGTAAATTCAAAAATTCGAATAATTCAGACTGTCAACAAGGTCCTGGCCAACATCTATGCAAGTCTATGGCATCTGGGGGTCATTAATTCAGACGCAGCTTGGCTCATACTAGTTAGTTCAGGCAGCATCTTGACAGGGAGCTGTGTCGAGGTACGACTAGCACGGCTAGCGATCGTCTTTCACTACACTGCATCAGCTGTCCAGCACAGAGTATCTCGGGCATAACGGCCTGTCGGCAAATGCAAATATGCCTACTTACTGTATCAGACAGGCAACGTGTTTGAAAACTCTTGAAAACTCCTAAAATTTAGATGGACCCTTTAACTCTTTCGCTACCGTGCCATAGGCCATCGTTCGCATATGATAGATTCAAATCGCCCGCGCAAAAAAGCTCATTTTGGAGCGTCGTGGACGTGCTACGCCATCTAGTTAGCAAGCTCAATAAGTGCTCTTTCGATTGCAGCGTTGGTTTCAGTGTTTTGACATGAGGGGGCGCCGTGAAAAATAAAACTTTGAACGGCCGCAGCAGCGTCAGCCGGAGAAAATGGCGTCTGCGTCGCTGCGCGCTCCTCGAAAGCGAAAGCTGATACCGAGGACGTCAGCCGGTTTCGGTTTCGTTTTTTTGTGACGAAAGCAGCGGTTATTAGTCGGGCAACAATGTACAAACGTCAGATTTCGGTTTCGACAGCGAGACTTCGCCTCGGGAGCCTGGAACGTCAGCGCGTACTTGCATGTAATTTCTGTTTTCGTTCGCTGTGTGTTTTCTGCGGTGCATACGGTTTGTAATTGACGACAGTGGTTTATTTTTGTGCTTCAGGGTCTTGACAACGTATGGTGAAGACAGTTTGCCAAATTCTCAAGGTCGCGTCGCGTTTTTCAACCAAGACGACAGCTAGGTGGCCATATCGGCACATCGCTGCGGACCGGCACTCGGAGATTAGCTCGACTTCTCGACTTTTTTTTTATGCTCTTCACGGCGGAAATGATGAAGACCATGTGTGGAAACACTAATAAGTATGCATGGATGAAGATGTTCAGCAAATTCGGCGTGACGGCTCATGGGAAGACGTGAATTTGTTGGATATTCTGATATCCATTGGAATCATCATATACATTGGAATTGTTGACCTGCCACGACTGTATCTCTACTGAAATACCAGAATAATCTATTCTGGCCCTCTACCATCAAAAATCATTTCTCAAAATTGGTTTTTCGCTTTTTTTGTTTGTCTTTTTTTGCACGTAAAGGACCCGGATGATTCAGTGGTGGCAGCTTCTATTGGCAAGACTCGGAAAGTGTCCAGGCTTTTGAACCACATCGATAAAACTTATTTCATCGATCCTGATGTTTTAGAGCTTGCCTAAAATGCCAAATTTTATCAGCTGGCTTTCAGGGAGCAGCTCATTCAAGAAATCTTCGGGTATGATGAGGGAAAAGAAGTCCACGCCCCCAATCCTCCCATAGAATCCATTCAACACCAACCGAAAAGATTGAAAAAAAGAAGAAACTGCAAGCTCGGCTATCAGAGAAAAAGGGAGGAACAAAGATAAAACAAAGATTATGTGAAGCACTTGTCAGTCTAGCTCTGCTTCACATCTTCACCCCTGATTGCTCTTCACAGTGGCACCACAGTCATGATCCCTGACTTGACAAGCCATGGAAAGTGCAGTAAATTTTTCTCATAGCTGAAACTGTGAATAATGACAGCTATAAACATGTGCAACAGTTTGTATATTCCAGTTATCCTCTAATCAAGTTCGGGCTTAGCGCAGCCGGTAATTTTTGTTTTTGCTATATACTTTTTTTTGTGTTTTTAGCAAATTTCACAAATAAATGTTCATTTTCTTTTGCACACACAACTCTGCTGTTTGTTTCATTCAGAAGTGTAACTAATAAGCTACAATTTCATGCATTGCAATATGTGCTGGGTGTATTAGTTCTTGTGAAAAAAATTTTTCTTTCAGTACACTCCAAATTGTGCATTTTTCCGCGGTAGCGAAAGAGTTAAACAGAGGTAAAACTATTAAATGACAAAAACTATAATGAGTCACAATGCATTATCACTGCACGAAGGACAAGGACAAATGGCGCTACCTTTTTCCACCTGACACCAGCTTTCACAGCTTTCAACAGTGAACCTTCACTGCAATGTCAGCCCTCCGAATGTCATACACCATGTGCCTAGCACAACGCGCCGCATGCTCCAGTCAATGCTTCTAGAAGAAAAACAGCAGTGGTACTGGAAATGTCGGAAGCTCACCAAGGTCATGCCAGCGGATGAAAGAGCCATGTGGATTGGTGCAGCGACACGCTTGAATAAGTCATCACAAATCTCCTCAAACTCAGCCCTGGTGATTGGGTGCTTGAAGTCCACATCCTCCATGACGTTCTCAACCTGCAACGAAAAAGAACACGAACCTTCTTTGAAATATGTCTGTGTGTTAAAGGCAATGAATGCACAAAAATAATAATTTTTATCAAAGCACCCAGACAAACTGCACCCAGTGCTAACTTTTACATATGACACTATTTCCTGTCAGCCAGTCATTACTCCCCACTACTCCCGGCCCACTCCATTTGCAACCTGCAGAAAAGGTTGCCCCCAAGCATCTTGCACAGAAAGAAGGTATCCAAGCTCTTGCACTGCAGACAGCCTCAGTATTGTCAACATCTGAACGATGTCTAAACATTGCCAACAACCACAGGATTTTAAATTATGCAGCATGAGGCATTTAGAGGGATCATTCCACAAGCCCTAAAGACACCTAATTTAACCGATTTTTAATACATTTTTCATTTCTTTTCTGCTTTCAGAGCAGTGCAAGAAAGAGAAGGAAAGGCTCATTAGGTCTGACCTGAGCCACATGTTCAGTGTTGGCACTCAGAACTTTCTTGACTCGATCGGCCTCCTTGAAGAGCTTGGCCAGGCCCCGCTTGTTGTCAAAAACGTCTTGCTTCGTCTTCTTGAGCGCACTGAACTCCTTGGCAAAGCGTTCGCCCAGACGCAGCTTGAACTCCAGGCCGCCCAGGAAACGGTCATACCTGGTTGAGATGCAAGGGAAGCTCTTCAGTGAAAAATGCCTTTAGTCATCATCTATCCATGTGCTTGCTAGCCATCCTGAATGCAAAAATGTTCCACTACAAGGCAAAATGACATGCGCATAACTCAGATAATTGGTGCTGCAAAACCTTCCGTAGTAGCATGTGGCCAACAACACCGCCACTCTCTTTTCACACTACCACCACAACACATTTCAATAATATTTCTTATCATACATAAATACCTTCTTCCACTATGGACACCACATAGCATATCTGGCTTTGTAATGAGCAGGTGGGCACACATTCTTGATGTAATAGCTTGATAAAAAATAGTCAACAAAGCCATCATAAAGAAGCTCGGCTGAGTGAACAAATAACATATAAAATGAAAAATAAATAAGAAGCCAGATAAAAAAAGGGATGATGCTGAGAAGCAATCAAAGAAAAACGAAATATGAAGAAATTTTTTCATCATACAAATTTGATCCATAAGAATAGCACCTATGTTGCTAGTTATTTCTAGAGTAATCGTGCAGACAAGTTGTACAAGGCATGAAAGAAATGTTAGCTTGTGCACTGAAACAACAAACAGCACTGAAAAGTCAATGGAGCAAGCTAGCAGTCTGCTTATTTACCATATCAATTAGTAACCAAAAGGAAATATCTATACACCTTGTTCAAATTAATGCTAAATACATTTTTTTTTTTTTTTTTCAGTTGAATTCTCCATTACAGTTTTCTCAATGGCACGTTGTGGCTATGGACTCAACAGACTAATAAACCTCAAATAATATCATCCGTTTCCACAAGTGTTTGTTTGCAGCTAACTGTAGCCAGGTGAAGAAGGCAGTCCTCACCCAACGCCCTTGATGGAAAGCTGGGGCACGTGCTCTGCCAGGATCTTGTCTTTGGTTTTGACGGTCTGGTATGACACAACGGTGGCTGTGGTGCTGCCAGTGCCCATGTCATAGAACAGGATGTGCACAGGCGTGTCATTGAACTCCTTGCGACGGAACACACCATAGTTGAGCGCAGCTGCACAGGAGGGAATCAACAGAGTAGTAACAGGCAGGTTAGTGAAGCTGCATTTTAAACTGGTGCTGTTACCCTTAATTCCTGCTTCACATTTTTGAATTGGAAATTCATAGTGTGTTCTGCCTTTTACAGCGACAGCGGTATCTGCAGAGTTCCCAAGACAAGCACGAAAGGTGTTCTGTCACCCAGACAGGACCTGCAGGGAGTTAGTTGAGGCGTTTTTGATAAGCCAGGAGACTGAAACATGTGTCGCCTCGCCTTCCATTAATCTCGTAGAAAAAGAGATTCGCGCTCTAGGGGAATGTGTGGCGACAGGGTAATTGCAGGGGCTTGTCATGTGCCAAGATGCTGAATGGCTTTGTTGGGATGAGGCGGTTTTCGCAGTCCGCTACATGCGCATACGGGTTTGTGAGGGCTATCACGATGTGTCTGTGTTTTATTGTTGTGTTTGGTGCGTATATAACTAACCCTTCTAGGAATAAAACTCAGTTGTTAGATTGCGCTCGTGCCGTCTCTTGTTTCTTTCTCTCGTCCTGTGTATCGCGCTGCTTTAAGATGAATGCAATCACCCCCTGCACGTGCCTTGTGCTACCTTAGCCATGTATGGCTGCACACTTTCACTCGTCATCACGTGACCACCCCCTGCACACACCTCGACCCCCGCACTTCGTACAGCCTTCGTCGTTATCAGGTGGAAGGCACGACTGTAAAATGGAACCAGATGCTTTGAAACGCTTCTCAGACTTTGCACGTAGCCAGGAAGTTAGAGCCCGCTGACATGCAGCAAGTTGCATACAGGGAGCACGCGCTAGGGGTGCTGCCTGCAAGCACGCAACCAAAAAACGTCTGCTGCATGTCTGTGCCCAAATATTTTATAGACAAAAATTGACATTTACGTCAGGCTGAGTAATGTGGGAAACTGTGAGATGGCAGTATCACGAGCCTGTACTGCTGACGCTTTACATTTTATTCATAACATAGCTGGAGGCATAAGCGTCCCCTGCCAAAGCCACAAAGAATGCGCGGCTGTACACGGGTTATGATTAGTTATAAAGGTGCAGAAGCAGTTTTACAGTGGGTGGATACCTGGACTATGCTGTGACAGAAGAAGGAAAGGGGTGAAAGAAGCAGAGATTTAAGAAACTGACAACATTTACAGCAGCACTATTTCCACAACAGGCATGTAGAATTTTTTATCCAACTTGTGTGTGCTTATCAGTTGCATTTCCAAACCAACCAAAACATCTGTCACTGTTTAAGAAGAAGTCAAATAAAACTAATGTATACGTAGAAATCATTGACAGAGCCTAGCAATTGCAACAGCATAAGGCAAGAGTAGCAAAGCTTCTTGTTCTTCAGCAGAAAAAGTTAATCAACTTAAGCTCATCTAGAAAGAAAAGGGGGGAGGTCAAGGAGACACACAAAGCATTACAAAGAAGAGCGCTAGCTTATGACCAGAATGCCCTTACAAACAGAAATGAAACTGTACCTTGATAGCACTTTTGTGCACAATCACAAGCGATGTGGAGTAACAGAAGTAGACCTCCACAAATGCAAGCTCTATAGCATGAAATCTGTGCGATCCTGAGCACATAAAAAATTAGCAGGGGCAGAAGTCCTACCGGCAGTGTTGGCTCCAATGAGCTGGAGAACCTTAATGCCAGCGAGGTTAGCAGCCTGTGTTACAGCCCTTCTCTCTGCTTGATTGAAAAACGCAGGCACTGTGATTACTGCATCCTTAATTGGCTGTTCTGAAAGAAAAAAGAAAAAAAAAGAACTTGAAGAACAGTTGCATCACTGTCAATACCAAATGACTTACACCTCTACTAAAGCAACAGGTATAGTCAAACCTCAACTGAACACAGTTACAACAAATTATTGGCAACATCGAACTCGTCCAAATTTTTTGACAAAGGCATGCAATTTTCACTTTCTGTACCGAATGATACAAACTGATATATTGGACTCCTCAGTGCTAAGTGGTGCCCACTCTGAAAGCAGATGGCAAGCTTTGCCGCACTACACAGGTAGCTGATGGCGGCACGGCAAGCGTTTGCGCCTCTCACATCAGTGGATAGCACCCCAAAAGCAGCAACATGAGTGGCTGTCACCTTGCTGCAAGCATTATGCAGTGCGGCCATCCATCTCAAGTTGACTGCCATGGCAGTGGTGAAAACGGCAATAGCTTTTGTTGTCAACTGCTGTTTTCTACACGACACTGTGGTAAAATGGGAAATCCAGCATCGCTGTCGACTGGCCTGCCATCACTATGTGCCATGGTCCTGTGGTGATGTTTAGGGAAGCAAACTTAGCTAATGTTTGGCACTCTGTTTATCGTGGCCCACTGGATTCATTGCGAGCACATTAAAAAAGTGCTAAAAATTCGAAAAATGTCTCTCCCTGTTCTCCAGCAATGGTCAGTTGAGGAACTGCCTATTCTCTCACTAAAGTGCACGGCTCTTTCGTGCATTGTTGATAAAATTTAATATTACAAAGTTTGGCTATATCTAAAGTATTTTAGGATTTTTTACCAGCTCGCTCTAACAAGGTTTGAATGCAGTAAAATCTGAAGAGCGAACAGCGAGGTGTATTAACAAGGATGCTACACACACCATCAGCCACGTTAACGTAAACTTCAGCAACACTGCCTTCTTTTGAGAGACGCTTATATACAAGCACACACACACAAAAAAAAAAATGCACAGTGCTAAAATTCCTGCAAGATGGTGTCTGCAGCTCTCCGTGCACTGCTGTCAATGTCACAAGTTTCAAGCATCAACTCAGTGCTAAAATTTCACGTTTGTCTTGACGAGAGTAAAGATTAGTGAGCAAAGCTGTTTCAGCCTAATTAAAGTGCTATAATTCATATCCCAGTGTACTGCCATCACCAAACAGTTGAAACAAAGTTTGGAAAGTCATCAATTAGCCAAAGATCAGAGACAGTAATTAAAATACTGCTATGTGGTGCTCACCAGCAGCATTGGTTGCCAGCTCTCTTGCATATGCCAGTACCATGCCTAGCAGTTCCTCAGGGCTGAAGGTCATGCCCTCTGGATGCTTGAACAGAACACCACCTGTCTTGGGATCAGCCTCCAGCTTGTAGTAAGGGAAGCGACGCTCAAACTCTTTCACCACCGGGCTGTTCCTCTCTTTGCCCAGCAAGTCAAGGAAGTGAGAGTAGCTCTTGTCTGGAAACCTGACTCCCTGCACAAGAAAGGCAGAAGGTAAGCAGAGCTCTCAGTACAGGCATCACAGCGTTCAGAAAAATCTCGGGAGAAAGCGCTACCCAAAACACATTCTAAACAGCATATGCTCATTGTGAGCCACTCTGTATGAGGCAACGTGCATATACAATTGATGACACACAGAGCTTTGCTCACATTTAGCCTAAAGGGGCCCTAGAGAACTTCTCTGCTCATAAGTACAAAAGTTTTGAATCCAATAATATGCCTCATATATGATGTTGGCCCCAAAATAACTTCTCATAAAGAAGCAACAAAAGCGGACAAATTACAGTTATAATCCTCAGGCTTTGCCATTTCCCTCAGCTTGAGTTCTCCCCTCAGTTTCTCCTCAGCCTGTGCCTTAGAGAGCTTTGCCCCACTTACCACAGTCCAGCCACTGCTGGCAGTGGTACCCATTCTCACTGTTACATTTAGAAACAGCCAAGCTGCCGCCTCCTCTGTAACGGCACAATGATACCCATAGAGCACAATGTGAAAAGAAGGAGACCTTGCTTTTGTGTCCGTTTGTAGTCATAACCTGCCGCATATGACTGTGTAATCAGGCTGCATGATGCGTTCAAGGCACCATACAAGCATTAAATTGTCATTCCCAAAATGTGGTTCAGGATACTTTTAAGAACTGCAAGACCACATGAACATACCAGGCAAGCTTTACATGAGCACATGAAGCATTTTGCAAACAGGCGACTTTCTTAAACCTCAACAGCATAATAAAGTACAGAGCAGGCAACAACAGTTTTTTTTTTCAATTTTTTAATTGAATGCTTTAAAGACTTAGCAACATTAGTACTATGACAGTTGTCATTTAAAAATATCAATTATTTCCATGTTGTTATATCTCAAAGTTAGTGTCACAAACAATATTTCACATTCACTCATCCAATGCTGCACAGTTCTGGATGCCCAAGATGCAGCCTAAACAAACTACAGTGCAAAAAGGCACCTTAATGAATTTCTGCGAGAAAAATCGGGCAAACAAGTGAGTGAAAGCTTTGTGGTGAACTCCCGTTTTCTTTTAGTCAACAGAAAAATTCCCCTGATATCGACTTGTTCAGTAGTGATCTGTACTGTTCTTTGGTATGACAATGCACTAAAGCATCAAATGAGATGTGAATGGTAAGCAGAAAGTGCTTCCAGCAAAATGAGAACATCTCAACTGAGGCAGAATAACTGTTCTCGACACAGCGAAATGCCCAGGCTCTTCACCTTTACTTGGTCATCTTGTACACCCCCAGCTGATAGCATGGAGTACAATAGATATGTGCTCCAACAAAAGGGCAACTGATAAAATAAGCAAATCTATTGGGTTTGTGGCACCTGCTGCTAGAGTGTACGCCAAATTACAAGCTGAGCAGGCATACACCAGCAACGGTTGTGACTTTACTGTCTTCATGGCCTTATCACTAATTTCAAAGGCAATGGCACGGTTAACAGTCTATCATCACAACCATAACAAAGTGTTTCCTCTCTAAACAGCAGTTACACCAGAAGTTACGATATGCAAAAGTAATCAGCTGTATGCAAAGGTAGCTACATGCTAAGTAGTTATGTACAAACTGCTTGCATCACCTGTGATTGCCAGTTCGCTGGGTGCACAATATACAAACATACTTATTTGTTTAGTGTCAAGCTGTACTCCTAGCGCTACTTTTTTCTGCCTGTTTCTCTGAAGTACTAAGTATGCTACCCCTTGTTCAGGCATACTTGTTTATTCCTATACAGAACTGTTAGCACCGTTTTCTTCTCTTGCCTGTTTCATTCAAAAGCTAAGCATGCTAGCCTACCTTCTAGTCTTGAATTCACTACATACTGATTGCACATTTCAAAAGCAAAGCCTAAACCACATAAGTGCAACTATGATAAGCAGAGCAGCCTTTCGAAGGTTGCAACTAGGAAAAAGTGTTGTCATTAGAGCATTCTTGATTAAAGCCCTACAGGCAGCTTTGCTTTGCCCACAAAGTGTAAAGCTGCAAAAGTCAGCCAGTCTTCTTTGAACGTTTGAATGACTGAATCCTACTGCCTGAAGACACAAGTTACCCATTTAGAGAAAAATTTTGCCACTTGTGACCGGTTTTTACTTTACCTGCAACACAGCTACAAATAAATTTCTACTGCGATTTCACTAAACATTCTTTGCCGTTAGTTTAAGATATGAACAGATTAAGGGTAAAATGCTTTTTTTTTTTTTTTTTTCAGCATAATAGACACTGAAATCGGGCTAAAGGAGGCCAAGGGAAGGAAACTTTCACAAAGAGACATTTTTGCGACAGCTTTGGTTTGGTTTGGTTTATGGGCGTTTAACATCCCAAGGCAACTCAGGCTATGAGGGACGCCGTGGGGAAGGGCTCCGGAAATTTCGATCACCTGGAGTTCTTTAACGTGCACTGACATCGCACAGTATGCAACAGCTTTGTAACATGCACCAACGAATACAGCTTCAAGAATGACAGCAGCAAGAAAACCGCAATACTTTTGGATTTGATAATCAACAGCTTCATCACCTCATCCAAAAAAGTCTACAGCATGTACACAACAACACTAGATGCCATTTTGGTCCAGCCTGCATTTTTCCTGGCAAATGCATGGGGGCACTTCCCACTTCACAAGATAGCACAGCTGGACAGATTACTCCCCACTTTGAAGAAACAGTCAACCTGTCCTTTAGCAAAATTAATGATGATCATCAGCAACTATGCCAGTCAAATATACTTAATGCTTATTAAATAAGTTCATAGAATAACAAAATTTGGTCTTTCTGCTAGTCAACCTTAATATTATGCTTTCATCAATGCAGCCACAACTTGCCTGCAAAAGCTATAAAAGAGCTTGCAAACACTGGCTCCAGAAGCTCAGCTCAAAAGAGAACTTACAGTTGAAACTGCTTGTTCTCCAAAGTGCCGTTCTCCATCTCTAAAGGCAATAGCAACTGGTGTCTTTCTCTGCGAATCCCTAGAATATGGGCAAACAAATCAAAGTCATGAGATCAGATCACATACTGGCATGTTTAACACACATGGGAAAGGAAAACTTACTTGTTCAATGCAATTTCCATAGGAACTCCAGGCTGAAAAAGCAAAATAGAGACTTCAGTAAATCTTGTAGTGTAATCCTATAATTATCAGGCATGTTACGCAAGCCTCATTTAGTAAGCATTGCATGTATCAAACAAAATCATATCACCCGAGTTGATTACACCACAATTAGAAACTACGCAGCAGATGGCGGTAACTACAATACTCGCATGCTACATTTAAACCAAATGGATACAAAACTATGAGGCCAAAGACAAGAGCAACAACATGCTATGCTACAACCAACTGCAGTCTAGTGAAAGTGTAAACAGTCATTATGAAAAAGAAAACGCATGATTATGAAAGCTCTTTGCTTTGAGAACATTCTGGCCAGGATGACACTGACGTATATTGGGAAGTTTTCAAGAACATGTGTGTGCCATACACTTTCTCACGCCTTTTATTAGTCTTTATATTAAACCATATTTTAGAAAACAAGAATTCTCCAGCACACTCTCACACAACACCAAATATATGTGCTTAAGAGTGCACACTCAAATTACTATTAATCCATTGATCACAAACGCCCAATAAAAAACCTTCGCCCTCATTAAATGCACACTTCAACTCAACCCTAACCCACATGCCTTAAGCACTCTATCTGATACATTTTTGGACACGTTGCACTAGCCCTCCAAGTGCACAAAAGTTGCATCATGCTGATAGTCAGAACGCCAGGTACAAAGTAGCCACGTTTATGTTCAACTCACGGAGACAATAGCAACTTTCATCCATTCAATACCAAGGTCCACAGACATGACTGCAATGCATTCAACTGAAAAAAAAAAAAAAAAAGAAGTTGCAGTACTTATTCATCGCGCACGCGAACATTACTCTGCAATGAGGGTAACAATTTTAGGCAGGTGTCTAACAGGTTTCCAATGCAGTCCAAACACTATAACAGCTATCAGGGCGAAACAAAAATGAAGCAACCCCTCTCTGTGCTATACTCACGGACTAAAATTGTTTTCAACAAGGAAATCTGATTGTACGTTCTTGATATCACGGATGAGAAGGGGAACGAGTGCCTTATGCAGAGCGTGATATGGCAACGTGGGTGACAGATGTGAGCGAATACTGAAGCTTATGACGACATATTTGAGACAGCGCAGTGCCTAAACATACAAGCTTAAGTACTAGTACAAGGCGAGCATGCGAGTCTCAGCAGTTTTTTTTACACGCGAAAGATCCTGAACATATGAGTAAACATAACTTGAGCCGCGCTGCCAGCCGCGAGGCAAGTCCATACAGCTGCCAGAAACTGCGAACAGCACTGCCACAAAAATACCTTCACGAGAGAAAAACACTACAACGATAGAGAGGTAACAGCTGGTCGTACTCACCTTTGTTAATGCTAATTATACACAATGCGACGACGCACCATGAGAGGTGCAGTCGCGAGAGCGACGAAAAGGCCATTGCTATTGATTAGAGAGGAACCTGAAACGAGTTCAAGAAGGAAATCGTGACAATAAATCAGGCTCCGAGCTGCAGAGCTCATAAGCGTTGCAACGCTTCAAAAAAGACAATAATTCTGAGGTGTTTAAGACTCTGGACAACTATAGACGACGTTAGGAAACCATCAGCTGCAGCCAGCATGAAGCTTCCATTCATTGGTAAGAGACCGGCACCGCAAACTGACCCTCTTTCACTGTAAACTCGAGCCAGCGAGCTTCGCTCGAGACGCGGAAGACGTGCGATAAAACACTCACCTAATTACACTATGTCCACAGCTAAAATTAAAAGGTAGAATTCATCGCGATGCACATGTCCCAAAGCGCCGGCGAACGTATTTCGGAGTTTTTTAATGACGGCCGGGGAATGTGGCGATGGGTGATTGGGCTCTCGCAACCGGATATCCGGTGGAATGACACGTGGACGCGAAGTTTGAGAACTGTTCGGCTGTACGGGGTTCGTGCGTCAACGCCAACCGTACTGACGGCTACAAGCAATTTTTTAAACTACCTGTCAAAGGTTCAGTTAGAAAACTTCGTTTGGTTTGTTCTTTTGAGCCATCTGAAGCCTTCAAGAAATGAAAATGTAAGCAAAGCAATGCCGTACATGGGGACGTTTGACGGGACTAGCCGGCTGTGTCCTATGCCCTTTAATATTTGGGACATACAAAATAATGTTCATCGAAATCATTCCGTACGTGCCCAGCAAATCACTAGACTGTACAGCGTACTGCGCGCGTTGCTATGCAGCATTCTGTATGCTTGTCAAAGCCATCGGGAGCTTCGGTTCTCGCGCGGGAGTTTTGAACTTGCAAATTCGTGAGAGTAGATTTTTTTTCTTTTTGCTCTGCGTTGCTTCGGATGTCGATGGCGTAGCCTTGCATTTCGTCGAAAGTAAGCTCTAAGTTACTTGATAATGTCAAACGAAGACCTATGCAGCGTTATCAAACGCTTACGGCTGCGCCATCGCAAGTTGGGAGGTCCCGCTCTCGTCTCCGGACCCAACATCGCAGCTCGCTCCGGTGACTCGTGCTGCCGACGTCATGAACAGTAGGGACATTAAGGTTACCGCGCGGTGGAGTAAAGTTTCGCTGGCTGTCGAAAGTTGCATGAGGGGCTCAAATGGCATCGTAGCACGTGGTAAGAAAACTCGCGCGTTCACCGACTGTAGCCGGGAAAGGGGATATTTGGCCCAGAGAATCGGCGCTTTCGAAAATATTATCTGTGGTTATGTAGTCTTGAAGCGCTTGGCAATGGGTTACTCATACTTGCTTCTACTTGTAGCTGCATTGCATGTAGCGGACAAAAACAAGTTCGGGGTTCGTATGACTGCATACAAAGGGTACGTGAATGTGACGACAGCGACTACCTCTCACTCGTCTGTGTTGGAACCTTGCATGCGGCTGTTGGAGGTGCATGTGGCTGCCGGTTGTAACTGCCGTCAAGTCTAGCACGACATAGCGACATTGTAACCCGGTCGGACACATTTTTTCAGCGAATTAAATGTACCACAGCCCGCGCAACTTCCTGCAAGTAGCGCGACGAACATTCATGCATTCTCCAAGGAGAGAGAATACCTAACACGAAACTGCTGAGCGCCTTCGAATAAATTTTGGTAACCATTATAGGCGCCCACAGGTATCAACTAAGTAACATCGCATGTTCGTAGATAGCTGGGCTTCGTGAGTACAGTTTCCAGAGGATGCAGAGCAACCGTACTGAGGATCCTTATACAAGGGCGTCCGCAGGATTTTTTGCAGGGGGGGGCCCCGTTGGTGCCCCGGGGGGGGGTATGTTCGTAGCAAAAAGGCGCTATTTGCGGAGTAAGTTTATTTATTTATATATAAATAAAAATTAAACAAAATGCACACATGAAAGAAAAATTACAAACAGCAAATTAAAGCGCGGCTAGGAGAGGTACATTGGAGTTTATCAACGAAGAAACAACTAAAATTAATAAAAAATGCAAAAAGATGCTATATCACTTCGTGGAGAAGAGTGCTCAGTCTTCCTGCATACGGGTTCTCGACTCACCCGGATTTATGACCAGCACACAGCACAATATGTTCGCAAACACGCAACTACAGTCACTCAGTCAGTCTTCCTTGAACAGCAACTGTAGGCGCCTCGGATTTTTCTGGGCGAATTGCGTAATTACACGTGTGATAAATTCACTTCTGTGCTTCATTACACGCTCTCGGTGCACACTCATCATACACATTGATTGGAAAAACTGTTGGACGCGTACGTTGAAAACAAAAGATGACTATATATACAACGAAAACTTATTTACAAGATAAATGCACGCTCGCAGCTTCATACACCTCGCTCCATCTTGCTTGCGCATCCGCACAGTCGAGCAACCCCACACACACTGCTCGCCGCTCGTCGTTTTCTCGTCCGCTGTCTTGGTTGTTCTCAGCTTCGCTGACAACCGGCCACTAAAAACACCCAAGCACAAACACAGAGGCGCGCACACGTGCGAGGGCTTACTTGCCGCAATATCCCCGAATGCGCACTTTGGGGGTGAAAGGAACGCCGCGCAACTTCCGAGGGGAAGGGACACTCGCCACTCCGGTCGGAAAATTTGTTTTTGTGTTTTTATGGGGTTCAGAGCCCCAAAACGACTCAGGCTATGAGGGATGGAGTAGTACAGAGTTCCGGGTAATGTCGACCACCTGGGTCTCTTTACCATGCACTGACACGCACAGTACATGGGCGCTGTTGTGATTTGAGGCCCAGCCAGAGGTGACAGGCGAGCCAGGCAGGCGCCATCGGGCTGCGTTGACCAAAGGCGCTGGTTTTCGCAGAAGACGCAAAGAACGCTGGTGTGGGGGCGCCTCGGGAGACTGCGTCGCCGTGAACAAAAGCAGCTAATCCCCTTTGCCGGAGATTCTGAAAGCGGCGCTTCTACCGAACTGCGCTACCCGTGGATCGGAGGAGACAGCGAGCGGCGGCGGCGCCAACTCATCGCCCGCTTGCCCCTGAGCAGCCCGACAAAGCGGGGGTGGACACGGCTGATTTGTCCTTCCCTCCTTAAGAATTCATAGGTGACCGGCGTAACGATAGGCGAAAACAAGATGCCCCGTGCACTGTCTGCCTCCGTGTCGCTATCTCTCTAGAGATCAAAGAAACAGACACCCATCTCAAGGCGGCTCGAAACACATGCTCGCCGGTGCCGCTGTATGTCTGGAACAGGTCGCCCTTCAGTAGAGCTAACGATGGCGTGGTTTGAAAACGGCGGAACGACGCACGCCCGGACGCGGCATTTCGCAGATGTGACCATGCGGGGCTGCTTTTACCCTTTTGACTGAGCGCACCACCGCCCCTGGCGTGCGGCCATCACTCACGGTTCGAGTGAGTGATTTTCCAGGGGGGTGCAACCGCCCCCCCTTGCCCCCCCCCCCTCCGGACGCCCATGTCCTTATAATTCGCCAGTGACGTACTGTTCTCCAGTGGGGGAACCTTGTCAGGCTGTTACTGTCTGCTGTACCGGACTCAACCACCACAGATTCGATTTGCTGCGTTGCCATGCACAGTCCGTATACTTGCCACTTCCGTCCTACATCGGATCGTCAGCGTTCCCCGCGTTGCTGTGTATGCCCCGACAGGTTGTCTCCATTCCATATATTTGGCATCACGGAGCATTGTAACCGGCACAGATTTCTCCTCAGAGCGGTTGGCTTTTGACGCTCGTTAGGTTAAGTTGAATAACGTGCTAGGTCGCGGACTTTCTGGCGTTTGTTTTTGGAAAAAATTGGATGATTTCATTTTGCTAGTTGTACGACATAACGCTATACGTGGAAATTATTGATGAAAAAATTATCAAAGCCTACAAAAGAGGAAGCAAATGGCACTAAAGTTTTATTGACATCATCGCTGTATACAAACGCTATTTAAAGTTGGTTATAGTAGACAGATGCATACTTAAAGTATCATCAGCCATAGCTGTGCGCTCCTTTGTGTTCACAGCGCGCAATTTCGAAAACGTTCGTTATGTATAGTCTACAAAACGATGGAGGGTCGACCACACTGACCGCGATACTGGCGCTATTGACTGAATGATGAAGGCTTTATTGATGGCATGCAGTTGTGGAAGTTCGCTTTCCCTCGCCCGCCGGAGGCGGTTCTCTGAGACCCCACACAATTAAAGCAGGGAGGATAGTGAATCAGGCGGCCAGGAGCCCTTGAGTCCCTGTACCCAGGCTGCCTCCGCGGCATAGCCCAGCAAACCTAGACGTCTCTGAGAGGTTTTTGGTTTGCTGGGAGGTCACTGCCGCCGCTTGAACGGCAGGACTAGAGCTGCGCATCAGTGCCTCTTATATACTGTTCCATGGTGCGGACATTACTGCGTGGTGTCGATATCCGCGGACATACCCACAGTGTGTCTGTTAAGTTTGCGGGTTCGTTGCAAAGGTTACACGCATTGGTGTAGCGGTCGGGGTAGATGTGGGCGTACAGAGTGGGGCGTGGGTATGTGTTGGTCTGCAAGGTCTACGCAAGAGGCGCCAGGCATGCTCCTGGGCCATGGACAGCATCGTGTGTCCCGCCGTAGGTACGTGCGGCGGCCCAATCGGTATGCATGTGTTATTCCCGGTATACGCTGTCTATAGCGTATCCTTGTGAGCGCCCTCGGCATATACCTCCTGTCTCTTCCCGGTAATTCGCGGGCGGTGTTGTGGGCGGAAGTGTTCCCGGGTAGGGGGTTCGAGTGAGCCGGGACCCATATGAGATAACGGAATTGGAAGTTTGGCTGTGCATTAGGATGCGCTGCGCAGGGGTATGCAGATCCGGCCGCTGGCGCAGTTTTGGACGGCGCGTTTCTATATAGTCGCTTATAATGGTGGTGGTGAAGGTGGTGTAGTGTAGGCCTGCGCGATGGCAGAGAAAGCTCCAGACAAGGACGGTAAGTAGGGTGGGTTTATTGAACAATATTTACATTCTAGATAACGACGGCCGCTGTCGAGATAAATTGATGACAGCCCCTCTGAAGCCGCTCTGTACCACGTAACATGGTCGGTCGAAGCCGGCAGGCGCTACGGCACAACGTGCTTTCTCCTGGCAAGCGGGATGAGGTCGGGGCTCTTCCCTCCGCTGTTCGCACGCGGGGCAAGAGAGCGAAGACAGGTGCATGTCGCGCAGGCGACGCAGCCCGGCGCGTGACGTCACCTGTCCAAAATGGCTGCCCACGGCGGCCGCATTGGTGCGACTCGGCTATATCCCCGTGCGAACAAAGAAACAGGGGTCTAAGGATCCCCATAATGCTGATACAAACGTTATGTTCACAAGTAGTTCTTGCGAAGTTAACTGTGTTAATGTGGATACTCGGGCAAGTTAGTACATTTTAAAGAAGGAAAACAACGCAGAAACACAGGATGAAGAAAAAATGCAGGTTTCCCTAGCTCCATGCCCATGGCGATGCAGACCCCGTTGAAAGAAGTGCAGAATGTGAAGGAGGCTCCGAACGTGCACGAACTGTCACATCGGATCAAGAAATGGGCGGTACGCGCTGGTATTCGAGTGGTTCTTTCTGCACCGAACAAGCTCAATGCCTTGTGCCGGCGTGTCAACAATGACGACCACTACGAAGCCCATGAGACACGAACCATAAAAATCGCTATATGTCAGCGCGGTGTGTCGAACGATGTGCCACTATCGTAGGAAAGCGCATGTCGGGCAGACGGACCGTTGTCTGAACACTAGACAAAGCGAGCACGCCCTAAAAACAGGCACAGACAGCAATCTATAGTCGGATTGCAAGGAATGCCCTTCAAAAAACTGCACCCCTTTCCTGGACAGCACGAGCGTCCTAAAGAAATGAAGAAAGCAAGGGAAATCTTCGAGGCACTAATCATTCAGCGGAGAGGCCAGAGTAGCGTCAGCAAGCCATCTGACTGGTTGACAAAGAAATAATTCATCTGTCCTTTTGACTTGTGCAAAGCACCTGCAATGATTGCACCTTCTGCATCGGGGTTGTTTACAATGTTTTGTGTTTTTGCTGTTTAGATGTTTTTCAAGCTATATATTTCGCTTCTGGTGGAATAAAAACGAGTTGGCAATCAGCGCGTTGTGCCGTCGTGTTCTTTCTTCGCCCTGTATTTCTGCGCTGTTTTTCCGTCTTTTTCTTGCGAAGACTCAGGAGCTGATAAAAGCGTTTTGGGCTCATTGCTTGTTTTTCCGACTGCGTTATTGCTCTTGAGAAAAGACACAATTGAGCGCAAATACTTCAGGACCTCAGCGAAAGCCTCATAAGAAGAAAACCACCTCGAGGGGCTCACTACGGAGAGACACTTTTGTTCAAGATCCTAGGAATGACACAGAGCGCTGAATTAACGCCATAGTTCTCGGCAGTTGTTCATGAGAGCCGAAAGGCGCATGATGAAGTCTCGCACAACCGGAACTCATTCAGCTTCATTCCTAGCTTCGCTGAGTAAAATGTTCAGCAGGTGGCAACAGTCTTTGAAGTCAGTGTGCGACATCTGAAGGTTTGCGTGCAGCTTTTGCATGTATATGATACCAAGCCTGAGCATATAGACGCAGATATCGTAGAAATCATTAACGATTCCCAGAACATCTTACACGAGCACGTCACCAGCAACAACATACAGTGCTGAAGCACTTGCAGATCTTTCATAGAGGTCTTCCGTTGGAGTGCCTCAGGACCGAAGAAGGTCATCGGTGGTGGTAAGCGTTGGCCGGCTACGCAGCTCTGGTCGACAGTCGGAGAAACGGGACGATCTTTGTATATGCAGTTCCCAAAGTGCAGACAGATTTTTGGCGAATACCCGATGTATTCGCCAAAGATAAAAGACAAACCAGGGGCTATGGGCTGGTCAAAGCTGCCAGCGGGCAGCTTTTCTTCCCGCCGCCTTCCCATCGCATATGTACTACAATGGCAAATAGGCATTATTATTATTATTATTATTATTATTATTATTATTATTATTATTATTATTATTATTATTATTATTATTATTATTATTATTATTATTATTATTATTATTATTAAGTACCTGTGGTACATCAGGCTAGCAGGCGGCATCGTGCGGGACGCGGGGCACAAGCTGCGGAACAGCTCTCCAAGAGGTCTATCAGTCTTCTTCCTGAGCGGGATGCCGGTCTTGCTGAGAGCTCTGCAGAATCTATGTACTTTGCCGCTGGCATCATTCTTATTCTGTGAGACAAGTGTGATGCATTATTCCATGGAACTCTGGTACATTGCTTATATACGAAGTTCCGGAGGAAAGAAATTGCTTTAATAGTTTATGCAAGCTTGCAAAGTAGACAGAAGTGCTTGCTAAAAATATTGTGCATATCTCGCTCTTGTATTCTCGAGATAGAAAGAAGTAGCGGTTAAACGAATATACTGGCATAAGTCATGATGAGGCCTCTAGCTGGACGTGACGCTTTGATGAGATGAGCTCGGTGACGAGTCCCTTTTCCATCTTTAATGCTGGCTCTTATGCGGCAATACTCACAGGCGATAAATGACAAGTTCAAACAGGTGTATAATGTAGGCATTCCTTAATGCAATCACTTAGAGTTTTCCCCTTAGTGGCTCAGCGGTTAGGGCACTCGGCTACTGAGCCCGAGGACACGCGTTGTATCTCATAATGATGATGACGGATTTTTACGCAAGGGCATCCGCGGCCAAAGAGCTCCACGGCACAAGGTGGGCCAAAGACCCATTCCCAAGATTTTCACCCTAAACGAGCCGAGCACCAGACCAGAGGAAAGCTTGTACCCATTGTATCACCATTGGGTACCCGGCGGCACTGGGGATTGAACCCCGAACCTCTCGCATCCCGTTCGTTCTCCGTCGTTTATCTCAGTCGCGGCGGCAACGTTTCGATGGAGGCGAAACGCAAAAGTTCTGTGCGGTGTCAGTACACGTTAATTATCTCCAGGCGGTCGAAATTATTCCGGAGCCCTCCTCTGCGGCACCTTTTGCTTTCACTCCATCCCCTTTCCCTCATGAAGTTGTTGAGGTGTCCACGTGAGGCAGTAACTGCCCTCTTCGTTTCCTCAAAACCAATTTTCATTTTTTTATCTTGATGATATTCTCATTCGTATAAGTATTGATTATTGATTGATTGATTGATTGAAAACATCTTTATTTACTAAATATTCGTAGAACATGTGGCTGGGCCGATTAGTCCGGTAGTCCACTGGTTATTGCTGCTGCGCTGGCCCTCCCAACCAGCCAGTGCTGAAGGTCAGGATCATCGCAAAGCAGAACAGCCTCCCACTGCTTATCTGAGGGATTTGGAATGGGGTGAACTAAGGGAATAAATTGGCATGCCCACACCATATGGTAGAGGTTAGCTACCTCTCCACAGTGTGGACACTGCGGAGAGTTTAGTGTAGGGTACCACATGGTGTAACTTAGCTGGCGTTGGGTATGTGTTGGTTTGTAGTCCCCTAAGGATGTTCTCCTCTAACTTATTAAGGGATTTATGTGGTGTTGGGTACTCCTTTCTGTATGGCGCGAGACTGTCAGCATACACTGCTAAACCTCAGCACCCTTCATGTTCATCAGGGGGAGCAGCCCGGTATAGAAGAGCTCGGGCATGCCTGTGAGCGGCTTCGTTTCCTCTTGGTAGTTCCAGGTGACCGCGGAAACCAGATGATTGAGGCTTGGCCGGGCTGATGCTTAATCAGCAAAGACAAACCCTGACCTGTGCATTAATCCGCTACCAGGGGCCGAATTACGGAACGGTCGCCAAGCCCCACTCCTTTTAAAGTCTGAGGGGATTTAGCTCCTCTTGGTCAGCAGCGCGGACTGGCGCGGACTGGCGTGGTGGTGGTGGTGAAAACTTATTTCAAACAGGGGAGTCTGGGATACGCAGGTCGTCGTATTCCTTTCTCGTCCTTGTCTTGTCGGCGCTGTTTTGTCACGAGGTTTATGGACCAACAGGAGCGAGGCTAATATATCCGTTTTTGACAGGTTTTTAATTTGATTGTTCTGCAATTCGGCCATAGAGACGGCCAGCAAGCAGCAGAGACCAAACTCCGGATACGGATATTACTTACGGGGGGCTACACGCCTCTCAGTAATTAAGGAGCTTAACAGTAATAGCTCAAAATTTAACTATTTCAATATCAGCTATAGCAAGCCTACTGTTAGCACGTCTTTGCTGTATTCTGATCTACTACACCGCTGACAATTCTGTGCAGAAAAAAACGCTCTTCTAGCTCGAAAAGCCTATTTTTAAAATCTGTGGAAAGTCTTAGGTGAAACAAATGTGCACATGCGAAAGCGCATGTACCAACCAACCAGCGCGCTTGTGCACACACTGCCTATATATATCCCGGGCCCATCATGCTTTCCTCGAGCGTGGTCGCCCACTCATTGCGCTCTTTTCCACTGACGAGTTCACAGCAGCACCCGCGTCTGCCCTTCTTCCGAGTAAAGCAAACAGGAGAGATTGTCAAACACGAGAAGCCTTGTCTCTGAGGAAACAGGAGAGCCTACATGAGATGCGGCGTGTGACGCATGCGCTGATCGGCGCGCTCAAGCGACTCGACGGAAGCGAACCCGAAACTTCGTCCTTGGCGCAGGCGCTCTCTCACGTGGGACAACGGGCGACTCGGTGAAGCGTGCGAAGCCGTTTTGTAAACGAGCGTATATAAGGGCGTCCGACAATCCCGTCGTGTATACACGCCGCTAGCGATCCAGGCCTGCACCATTGCTCTCGCGATTCGAAAGCAGCATCAGCAGCCGCCGCCGCTCCCGATCCCCAGGTGAGTTGCGGCGCCGGTATACTCTTTATACAGGGTGTTGCAGCTAAATAGGACCACGCTTTATAAAAAAAAAAAATTATCATGCAACCATGAAATGTCTGCGAATTTCACCACTAAACAGTCGCTTAACCCCGCTTGCCCGTGATGAGTCAGGGGTTAAGCGTACACCTAAGACTGAAATTCGTTGCATCTTTGAGCTGATCGAACAAGCTAAGCCTATAGTTCAACTGACACTCAAACACCTGAGTGACACCACATCGTAGTTCGCCTGTCTATTGCGTCCGGCGGCTTCGCGAATGCTCATTTCTTGACCGTGGCACCGTTGTTTCATCTCGGCATGGCTATAGTTGCCACCAGGATCCTCGCGTCATTGACGCTTTCGCTCCGCTTCAGGGGCCTGCGACTCTGGATAAATTCACCAGTCATCACCTGCGCTCGAGTTCACCACGGTGTTTGCGAAGGTCTTCTAGGTACTGCTTCGGGTGACCGATCTTCTCTGATTCGAAGCGACTGAGTAACAACGCGCTCACCACACAGTCATGCACCGAGCGCCTCCAGCATGCATGCACATGCCCCGCATGCCTAAGATGCTGACGTGATGAAAGTCCACGGCTGTACACTCATCCACACACCTAGCTCTAAAGGTGCACCGAGGAGTACAATGACGTCATTTACAAGTGGCCAAGGGCTTTAAACGAGACCTTGTCATGCAAGCGCATTCCCATGGACCATGTTTAACTGCTCACGACTCTTGAAGACATATCGCACCCGCCAGGCAGCGGCGACAGTCATAAATGCGCAGCACAGCGGGCCGTTCGAACGCTCTTGACAGGTGTGTGGACAACTGTACACGACGACGCGAATCAGCCGAATGTTCCAGCAACAGTCAGCGCTGTATAAGAACACGCTCTACGAAGATTCAACTAGTGCAGGGCTGCTGGGTCGCTTTTATCAGGTCAGCATAGTTTTTAAGCGAAGGTCAGCATTGAAAGTTTTGAGCTCTTGAAAATAAAATAGTTACGTATACTTTGTTAATCAGCAAACTGAGCGCGAAAAAGAACAGTCTGGTCTGGTCAAGACGACTCTACACCGCATTGCGACCAGCCACGGTGGTTCAGTGACTTTTGCGTTCGGTTGCTGATCTCAAGGTCGCGGGTTCGATCCCGGTCGCGGCGACCGTATATCGATGGAGGCGAAATAGAAAAACGCCCTTGTTCTGTACCAGTCAGTGCACGTTGAAGAACCCCAGGTGGTCCAAATGAATCCGGAGCCCTACACTACGGCGTCCCTTATTCGAAATGTCCTTAGGGGCATAACACCCCACAACTTAGTTTACATTTTTGCACAACCTTGCCCTAGTTGGCCCTTTATACAAAGTGCGCTGTTTCTTATTTAAACCTCAGGCGTATACTCAGCTATTACGGCCACTCTGTCGCCTTTTCTGAACGCGCAGCGGCGGCTCCGTCGACGTCTGGGCACGGCCAAGGGGCCAGCTGGTCCCTGGCCCAAGCCCTCAAAGGAAGGTGGTAGACTTTCCCTGCGCCTCGGCATCAAGGAGGTACCTCTAGCTCCGTCTAGTCTAGTAAACTATAATCTGGACAAGCGCCTCTATCCATCCCCTCATCTCTCACTAACCGTGCCGGAGGCTCTCCTTCTCCGGCACATCCAAATGAACGCACTCATCACCTGCTCACTCCTGTCTGGTCAACCTCATTGTCTTTCGACTGCTCAGTCGGGTTTCCATCGCACCTTCCTCCTTTCCCTTTCCATCACCACCTAGATCGACTGACTTGGCGCTGAAGGGACGGCATCGACTGGTCGCCCAGGCGGACCACATGCCCGGCCTGTGATTCTTGGACCAAAAAAAGTCCTTTACTGTTGCTGCTACCACTCTAAACAGAAAGGGGTAGAAAGGAGTAAAGTTGTCCTTTAGTGCACACCCTTTAATAAAAGGCACTGTGCTAGAGGACAGCTTACTCCATTTTACTCCCATAAAGGTGTATTTGTGTCTAGAGTACACTACTACTACTACTGCTACTACTGCTACAGTTGCTACTGCTACTACTACTACCGCTACTACTGCTGCTACTACTGCTACTACTGCTACTACTGCTACTACTGCTACTACTGCTACTACTGCTACTACTGCTACTACTGCTGCTACTGCTGCTAATACGATATGCGCGTTCATCTGGCGAAGACGCTTTTACCGAGAAGCGTTCCGCCTCATTTACGGCTGGATTTTTTCGTTGCCGACACTTCTCACGTTCACGAGTACACCACACATCTGCGGTTGAGTGCGGCCAATCTGACAGTTCTACGGCTGCGGTGGCGCCCCGTGCGACCTCCGTTCTGAGCCGCAGAGACGACAAAGCGGCCGCGGGCGCGTAAGGAGCACTCGAGCGCATGTAAAGGTAAAGGTGGTTCGTGATTCACTTTGTGAGAGTTTCACGAATTCGCTCTATACGGTAGTTGAGCAGACGAGAGCCTTAACCGTCGAAGCGAGTTTTCAGAGTTCGCCGCGCAATTCTTTACGGGTCAACGAAGCCCACTGCGGTTGAGCTTCATATAAACAGCTTTGCAGCAAAAACGGTTGAAATGTGACCGAGAGTCCGCAGCGCAATCTTTGAGATAAGCGGCATAGAAACCACTCCACTGCTGAGGTCGACGACACCACTGGCGAGGAGGGATGTACAGCAGCCTCCGATGGGCTTCGTCTGGCGAGTCGACCAGTATAGGTTGATTATAAAAGTGTTAATGTGCAACGCAGAAGCAGCTGTAGGCATGTGTTGTTCATAGATTAGGCCCCCGCCATATATAACCTTGGAAGACAACTTTGGGCGGATCGTACAGGGCCTCTAATATTTTGCTAAATGCCGTATGATTCTTTATTAAAAAAATTGTCACGTCGATGCTGCCTTCACGGATTGTGTGTTGGGCTTGGCAGCCACAAGATAAGATAGTGGTCACAGTTATGCGACTAATTAGCCCAAATTTGTTTATAATTAACTTAATTACTCACTTAATTGTTGCAATCGCAATCTGTAAGACTGTATTGATTCGGAACCAACGTATGCAGAAATATTAAACTACCACAGAGGGCGGAGATTCAAATACCCACCACCCCACACATCATTAACACAGCACGAGGCGGTCTGCTGGCGGAGACTGCAAGCAGGGACTTTCCACAATTTATACATACTACACAAGATGTTCCCTACACAATACAGGGACACATGTCCGTGTTGCGGAGCAACCCCCACGCTATATCACATCACATGAACGTAACAGAGCATTTCACAAGCTAAATGACCCGAGTGCGGAACAATGGGAGGGCCTGCTGACCAGCAGCGAGCTCACGGCCCAAAGAGCACTGGTGCAGCACGCCTGCGAAGCAGCAAGACTCAGCGGTGCCCTGGAATAGGGGCGCCGACCTTATGAAGAGGCCGAAGACATGAAGACATCGGCCCATTGCTAAAACCTGATTTTTTGAGCAATAAATGTTTTTCACTCACTCGAAACTAATCCAATTTACAGAGCTGAGAGCTTGCAAAAGTGCAATCGATCTGTTTTTTCACAGGCTGCGCCCACTTCCAGCGCAAGCCGAGCGTCCAGTTTCAGAATGAGGTGCGCAATACATATCGCAATTTTGCAAGTTCTGTAAATTGGATTAGTCTCCAATCATTTCATTATTGCGATCAGATCATGCCACATAAATTAAAAGTTAACTAACGCATTCCGGCTACTTAATAGCATAACCGTGACTGTTAATCTCGTTATCTTGTGTCCGCAGTGTATTCACGTGACCACCAGTGTCATTTTTTATAAAGCTGTAATTATTATAAAAAATTACCCAGTACGGGGCAAAGCAAAAATGCTTGTCATTTTGAGGCTCAAATTGTACGGAAGGCACCTACAGGCCCTAAAAGCAGCGATGCCTTGCACGTCCGCCTTGCACGTCGGACAATTAGGTGATGCACCCGCCGATTTACAACTCCGGCGTTATAGCTTTCCCACGGAAAATGAGCATGCTGCGACCGAGTGAATACGTCTATATTCTTTACGCGCAACGATAGTGTCCTTGTTTATCAACGTATATCTCTCTCTCCGTCGAGCATGCTCCGATTTTCCCGTTTTGCGCTCTCCTTTGTTCGGTGTCTCCGCAGCACACGTGCTCATACCGTGGTGGGCAAGACTGTTCAACGTCGGCGAGCGATTGCACTTTCGCGAGTCTTTGCCCTGAAAGTGCACATGTCTGTATCGGCCCGTTGGTCTTTCTATCGTCCTATCGGAGATTAATTACTCCAGCCGGTTGCTGCTCCAAGCGGTTGCGTTTAGTTCCGACCCTCCGTTTTCTTTCTCCCTCTACTTTCTTTAATTTATTACGCCTCTATGACACAAGGCTTATCTGCGCCGCCGAATTTTTTTGAGATTCGTGCTGCACCGGTCTGTTCATAGCTAAACAAAATAGTGCAATCTCCGTTTTAGTCCAGTTCATTTGTACGCATATGTGAGGATTCAGAGGTTTTTTTGTTTGACTATCGGTTACTTTTAATGACATCAGTCACTGACTTGTATGTGGAGTAAGGGCGCAAGTCACGGCGGCTGGCTGACCTTTCCGGTCAAGACTATCTGTCGCAGCACTGTGAGCAAACATACAAAACTACATGAGCTCCAGCTTCACCTCTCTTTGCGAAGCTAAATGAGCTCTGAGAGGAGTTCTCAATAAAGTTGTGGTTTGTCTGAGATGCTAAAAGAACGCCGCTTGAGGAATATCTTCGAATTTTTTAAAATGTGTTCTGTAGAAGCCGCATTCAAATTTGGCTTATCACTTTTTGCATGCTGAAATGTCGGCGCTCCTCCGCCGGCCCCACGTACCAACTCGGCATCACCGCCGACTGTTGACGCGCGCAGGAATTCCTCGGTGGGCGAGCCTGCCGACAAGCCGGAGTGACCCGGCTACACTAACCCGGATGAGTGCTACATGAAGCGTTGCGCGGCATTTACGCTGGGTGGCCTGTACTCTACATAATACAAGTATTTTTTAGCCAATCTCAAATACCCTTTTCAAGGACACACTCCTCTGTGGTGATTTCTATAGCACAGTCATCAGAAACAGCGCCAAAGATTTCTAAATTGGCGTGCAAAGTATGTCGAGAAAATGTGGTTTAATAATGGCGCATGGTTCAGCATACCAAGACAACTGCATGCGCATGTCGTGCACGTGGTTTCAAGCCTAACAACCGCTCCAGGAAGGTCTTATCGAGTCCCAGTGTCATCCGAATTGAGAAACTGGCACGACGGACCTCGACGGCATATGGAAATCCTGCGTTGCGCGAATTAAGCGGGTGCTCCTGTGTCGATGCATAGAACTGCCCTTGACATCCTAAGCCGTGCGCCAGTGTAGTCACGGTCTAATTACGGAGCTTCGCGGGATGCGCACCAAATAATTGTCTGTCGATGCCGACCTGCAAAACATCCGTCGCGCGGGAGAAGCGGACGGGTCGGCCTGGGAGACAGCGGGGAGTCTGTGCCGGAAATCGAGAGACGATTGCTGCAGCTGCTTTCACCTTGGCCGCTGCCTTCGTCCTGTCTCTGGCTGCGTCGCGGCTTTGCTGCCCTTGACAGCGGCTCACTGTGGTGTCGCGCGTAGCTATATATACATTTATGCTTCGGTATATCTCGTGAAGGGATTTCAAATGCATGCATGAAGACCAGTGCTGCGTTGTACTTCAGTGCAGTCTACCATTGAAATTACGGTAGGAACAGCACGTGACGACCGAATTTGTATTCTTTTCAATTACATTTTTGATTGCAAGAGAAGAACAGGCCTGTTTTCTGTACTGCACACATTTAACGAATCAACGAACATAGGGCCGCATATTTTTCCTGCATAAACGTGAAATTCTGTCACATGCACCCAAGCAACCACCGATATCCTTCGGACGGCCGACAGAGGTCTGTTTCGGATGTTCTGTACGTCCGCTGAACATCCGCAAACAGCCGGTAGACGTCCGTCGGCCGTCCGAAAGGTGGCCAAAGGTATACGGTTCGCCCGACGACGGACGTCCAGTTGAGTACGTCCATTGGCGGATCTTTCTCGAATATTCGCATATATGGTGCATGCGTGCTTTATTCACTCCGCGCGATGCAATAAAACCAAAAACAATTTGATGCATAGCACGCATATTTTATTGTGGTTGATGATACATCAGCAGAGCAATGGGTTATATTCGGAAAATTTCTTAAATGTGACTCTTCAAATGTGGCAAGCTTGGGACACACATCCGTAATCTTCCCACCCACAGGATTTCTGAAATAAAAAAGAACGCGGCAAACATCAGTCATGTGAAACAAATGGCACAATGCAGCAGCCCAAGTTAAAAACATTGGAACCAATAGAAGTGCTGCAAGTATAACAGACAATGCACTTTAACAAACACCTCAATAAGTATAAGGCAATAACAGCTCTCACTTTTCCACACCACATTTAACAATGCATCTGCTCTTTATTTATTCTCATGGGCCTGAGGGCACTAACCTGCGCAGCAGTGTATACGCAACTGCGCACAGAAAGCCGCAAAGCTTCCGTTGCGAACCACTGCGAACTACACGTGCTTCCTATGGTCTGCCTTTCGCGCGTTCTCACTCTTACAGGCACAGTGAAACTAGCGATGCCTTAAAAATTAACAAGATGCGATAATACTCCGTCCCGCGCGAGCTGAAGGCTCCCGCAGCTGTGTGATGTAGGCTCCCGAAAGTGTGAGGACAGCACACACTTGTGAAAGCCATCTCCTCGCGCTTACTGCTCCCACTGTCCTTTGAACGAATGTTATATGAGCATGCTGCATTGTCCTAGAAGCAAGTTCCAAGAAGTGTACTGGATACATACCTTCGTAGGCAATCACATGTGCACTAAGCCTTCTTTAAACCAAGGTCGACGCAGTACGGGATTCCGGTGTTCCAGAAGACCTTCAGGCGCTCCTCGTATCTTTCGAATTAATTAAGTTACATACTACTTTCGTCCACAGACCGAACAAAGCCACACATTATAATAACAGAGCTATAAAGCTCTGCGCGACAACACTACGCGACAAATAAACAACAGTGCTACGGAGCCGTACTGATGGATTGGATTGGACTGACCGCGAACTGACATCTATGATGATGGTGATAGCAGAATGCACGGGATTTTGATTCTTACGAATGGTTTCAATGGCAAGTTTAGCTGTCTTACAACTCCACTAATTTGGAGAAGTTTTACAAATATAAAACTAGTCACTGAGTTCTTGCAAAATTCTGCAACACCTCCTTCTCCTCTTAGATAAATTTAGCTCGTTGGCGGCTCTTGCACTGCAGGTAGGAGTGGAATCGCACCAATTTACAAACATCTTCGCGTCAAACTCTCCAACTGATGCAAATAAAACAGTATACATACACGAAAGACGCGAATTTTCTGTGAAATAAAAAACGCCCATACTCATGGCCTGGGAAAATACTCGGCCTTACATCCTTGGGACGTACACCTCGTCTCTCATGCGGATATACAAAAGTGGACAATGTCCGTACGTCCGGCGGATGTACGAATACGGATATCCGAAATCGGATTGTGTTCGTACGTCCGATGGACGTCCGATCTCGGCAAAGGACGTTCGGATCTAGCTCGTACGTCCGACGGATATCTGTGGTTGCTTGGGCATTTATAATACTGCACGCGTCCATCGCGAAAGCGCCAGAAGAGCTAACATGACCAGGATGGTCAAGGTGGCCTCTCGCAGAAGCTAGGAGCGATGTCGCTGAAGAGCACGCTGCTTTCTACCTTCACCTTTTAACTACGACAGGCTAATCAGCGTTTCAGCTAAGCTTCAGAAGCTTCAGCAGTACCTTGATGTCCTCGCAGGGTCACGCAAAGTCTCGCAAATCCTCTTGACGTCTCATCCAGTCGTATCAATTACTAGGCATATATGGTGTAATTGCCTGCAGTCCGACAGCTATCACCAGAACACAATGTTGAGGACAGGGGACCAGACCATCGACCTTATATTCAAAGACCGACTCGTGTGTGTGGAGGAGTTGACACTGCTAAAGTCGAGTTAACGTGGGTGATTGATGTTGAAGAATGAAGAAAAAATTCCCTCATCGAAGTGAGAAAACAACATCAGTAACAAACATGGAACTGCATGAGTGAATGACTCATTCATTACATTCCAACCATTCCGGCAGTAAAATAGGATGCGATTTGACAAATGACAATAAGAAATTGATTCAGCATGAAAAGCATTCTTCATTGGAGTACCTATATTCGCCCATCCCACATGCGACGGTACGGCTTGGGTACCTTTTTTCTCCCAATTATGCAGGTCGTTCCTGAGTTAACGTTTCGTGTCCTCTAAGATCCACACCATCACACCGTTTCGCTTTTTGACGGTCATTGCCGTACATGTACGGCAGCAATCGTGTGTTCGAAGTGTTGCCCCACATTGAAAGTAGGCAGTTAGAGGTGCCTCATTGGCCTTCTCTTAAGAATGGGAAAAAAAAAATATTTTGTGATTCTGTCTTGCAGAAGAAAAAATACTAATATTTAACTTGTTCAGCGCTTCGCGTGGTTTACGATATGGCCCTCACCTAGTGTTAGTTTCTCCGCATGTGGACTACAGTTGTGTATGTTTACAAGAAAAATTTTTATATTGGTTGACACTTTGCTTGGTTCGTTGCCGGCATTCACACTGTTGTTGTTGTCCACTTGATTTGCTAATAAGTTTACTTCGAGGTTTTCAGTTGCGCATTGTTTCGTTATGGCCACATGCACCTTCTCTTCTGGTGATGACAATGATTTTTTTTCCTTCTTGGAGTACTTACCAAGAATCGAGTCTGAATCAGAGGAAGACAGCTCATCTTCGGACGAAGATCTACACACTATTAGTTCCAACTTCAAGCCCAACAAACACGCAAGGCTGCGGAAGCAGGCGCAACGCGACGATGCTCAATGGGACTGAAATACCACCCACCCTAATTTTTTGTCATTTCTGTATTGAATTTAGTTATTTTTATCATTCTGATGTGCCGATAAAAAAATTGACCAAGGAGGCACGTTTTCTGAGAAAAAATGTCAACCGTCGAAGGGTTAAAGAGTGAAAGTTCGCAGTAGAAAGTCAGTAGGTTTGGTGAACTGTGTGTTGGATGCATCAACTATATATGTTGAATGCCTGGTTCACTGGATGTTTCCTTTCTTTTCAACTAGACCTTCCAGAGAGCAATTTCCTGCCTCCGAGTACCTTTGCAAACCTTTGCAATGATAGATGAGAGCGAAATAACTATTGCCTGGGTACCAATAGACCACAATGCGCACACTCGAGGGGCATTCGTAAACGTGTCTCCCCTCCATCAAAGCTACAACTATAAATATAGAGCTCCTCTTAACAGCTAAGTTCGAAAGTTACGTTAAGGCGAGGTGGATATGAATAACAAATATACATAATCAGTATCACTGCAAGCATGGGTGCTTTCATTCTTTGTTTCAAACCACAACAAGTAAGGGCCTTGCATGACTTCACATGAGTCTTGCATCATGCTTTATTTCACAGCTGCTCCATGTCATCCCAAAGCAGTTGCTGCAACACAGCCATCATAGCCACGAGCTAAACGTTTCTTGTAGGGTGCCATCGCAAGGTTTCGACACTGACTTCCTAAAATAGTGGAGAAGTTACACGAGAGCCTCCACACTGTTGGTGCGTCTAGTCTATGTAAAGCCTTTTCGCCGGGAGGTTGCTGATGCACCTCACTGCCTCTCATGACGCTGCAATTGTGTTCAGTTTACACAGTACATGGCATGTGCCAGCACCACTCCGGCAACTGGATGGCATACGAGTACCACACAATGACGCGTTTACCATGAGAGCTAAGAGGAAAAATCGAGTCTTCGAAGACAGCTTTAGAAGAGCAGCAAATGCTCAGATAGCACGAGGCAGATGCCACGGAACTGTCCTTCTCACCCATTCCAGAGCTTAGGAATTCCACGGCTGCTGCAGGTACCCTACTATGTGACTGACTAGAAAACCCGGCAGCCTGTGTATTTTATGCAAAGGCTGTAAATCGTAACTCGGAGCAGGAAACTGTTCCCGAGTTTTAAGCACAGCTTCAGTGTTTAATATAGTAAGCACATGGCGCTGGTACTTTCGACTTCTTTGATCGGCCTACTTCCGAAAGCAGTGTTCGTTCACAAACTTTGCAATGAATGAAGTCTTTATATTTACTCGAAATATCCTGAGTTCGTTGTGTGCACTCGTGCTTAGCCTGGACAAAGGCTGAAGCTCTTGGAAGCTCTTGCAATATATCTGTCAGCAATCCTCTCTAGTTCAGACTAGCAGTTTAGGTGCTAAATAACAGATTTTTTCCCTCTTTGAACACGGTCGATAATAAAGTTTCTTTCTCTCTCTCTCTCTCTTGAACGCAGTCCAAGTTAACAGTAGGATCAACCAATCTCGTATTAACGAAATTCCTGTTGCAAAATGAGCGTGAAACGAATGCTCAGAAAAATAAAAAGCTCAAGGCAACCAGCACTAACGTTCAGCTGTTTGTTCAAACACGGCCGGTCTCGAGGGGGGAGAGTGCGCGCCCCCCTCGAGACCGGCCGTGGTTCAAACAAACAAACAAGCAAACAAATAAACACCAACCCTGTGCATGCACTCTTCAGTAGTATACCACAGTGTGCGAGCCAAGTCCACAATAAAAACAAAAAGAGGCAAAATTTGCCACTCTAACACTGTAATCACTAGCCATCAATAAAAGAAGCGAAAGTCGACTGTGCAGGCTCATATGAACCTTAGTTTATTTTTTTCCCCCAGAACTTGGTGCTGTGTATCTGTAGGTTGATATATCACCAAAAGTGAAGTTGGCAAGACGCAGTGGTTGAATAACGGTGGTAATTTTCCTTCATAACAGTTAAGACAGACACAACAAGGAGAGCTGTAACGTACACTCGGCCAGTTCTTTCACAATATCACCCGAGTGTCGAACTAACGGCAGTACAGTGGCCCAAATATGTGCAAAGTGCTTGCTCCGCTTCCTCACAGAGTGCTGTATATGGCCATTTGTTTGACACTTGGGTGGCACTGTGAAAGAATTGGCTAGGTGTACAAGTATGTAGCAGTTACAGGCATATAGTTAAAAGGAGCACAAATTGCACTTTCTGCATTGAATGCTGCTAGATCGACCTTGCAAGTGCTTGATGTGCCAGTATTGCAACCTATAAGCTGAAGAGGGCCCCTCCTTTGTAGTGCAGCCAGAAGGAAGCCATGGCACGTTACGAGCACAGCAGGTTCTGCGCACTGGCTATGCTGCTCCTGTTGGCCGTGTTCGCTACCACTGTTCATGCCAGGAGCCCGGCGCGCCAGGATCAGCTCGTCGGCGGCATAGCCGATGGCCGCTTCTGGCAGGGAGTCCTAAACAGGACCTTGGAAGGCAACGTGCAACAGGCCTTCAACATGGTCTTCGGCAGAGTTTCCGACGACATCGCGAATGCCATGAGTGAGTGTACTATATCCTATTCAGTCTTTCGTCTGGTTGTAGAACTTGTATACTAAAGGCGTAAAATCACAGTCGCTTGCCAAGCACGAAGTTAAAATGACATTAGATCTATGCGTCCCTTTACTGACTTTTGGTGAGCAAGATTCTGTCAGCTGATGACTTGAAGCCCTTTCTGTGCCGCGAACTATACGACGGGGGATCAAAAAGTATACCACGTCTGTTATTCCTTTCTATTTCTGTGATTTCTACATGTTGGGCTTCCAAGCGCAGAAGTTTTCTCTTCAGATTGAGGGCCCCTTAACCTTTAAAGCTAAGACAAAAGACTGGGCGGGACTTAAAAAATCCATTATACCAACCGAAAACCTTACTAATCTGCGGAAGCGAGCACCAGTAGAGTATGCAACCTTCGGCAGAGGTGCTTCAGGAGGGAGAAGCCGTATTGTCGTCAGCACCAGTCACTGATGAGAGCCACGACCGGTGACCTACGCACCAGCGTGCATTCGCAGATAGCTCGGCCAGCTCCGAGCCGGATGCAACCGTCGCCACCCTTGCCATGTTGGAGGTGACCCACAGCGATTTCTCCAATGTAACCTCAACGTGAGAAATGCCTAGTTAGCCTAATGGACATCTACATTCGATGTATACTCCAACCTAACAGGCGGTCAGTCGATTCGAGATATCACAAGGCGGCGTTATTCTCAGCACTTTACTTTTTGTTTGGTTTGGCGCAACATAATAAAAGTCAACACAACTAAGTTGCTGCACTTCAACACACAGCTTCACCAGAACCATGCGCATCACTATATTGCCCAAATTATACAAGTCATTCGTGGTGCGCCATCCATCTGATTTCACACTTCACCACATACAGGGCATTTCACGTAACTTGAACCAAGGATTAAAAAAAAGTGGTGCCCCAGAGGTTGTTGAAACCAAATGCACATTGTTTATCATGTCGCGCTCCTCAGAGTATTTTTTAAATTCTGCTTAATTAGTTAATTAGCTAAGATTAGTTGCACAAAATATTGAATATTCACTTTAGGGTCGCGTGCATTTCATTGGGCTCTAGAGGGGGTTACGAAACAACTGATCCAGTTCTTTGTAGCAACATATCTTTTATGTGGTCCTTTTTTCCAGCATTTAAAGAAAGCCCGCGAAATATGAAAAAAAAAACGCGTGACTGTGCTCTTGTGCTATCGTATTGTAGCGCTGCCAAGCACGTCCTGAGTGAACGAAGCGTGCGTGCTCACCGTCTCTAAGTGAGCAGCCGACGGCGCTTTCAGCATAGTCTTCAAAGTGCGTCAGCACATTCTTCCTGAACATGGAAAGCGTACGCTGTGATCAGTGTTAAGTGATAAAAAGGCCATCGACAGCCAATTCAGACGGAGCTTCTATTGAACCATCCTATAGGCAAAACAAAAAAGGAAGGGAAAGCAGTGGGGTCGAGTATTTCAAGGGAGCCTTCGTTTTTTTTTTTATTTTTATCCGTTTGCAGCCTGTCGAACTGGGCGGCGGCCGCTCACTTGGGCACGGTCAGCGCGCGCATTTAGTTCATTCAGAACACGGTTGGGAGCGCTGGAATATGGTAGCACATGAGCTCAGTCACGTGGTTTTTTTTTTTTTTCATATTTCGCGGGCTTTCTTTAAATGCCGTTAAAAAGGACCATGTAGGAGATACGATGCTGCAAAAAACTGGATCGGTTCTTTCTTAACCCCCTCTACAACTTAAGGGAAGGCCCATGACCCAAAGTGAACAATAGCAAATCTGCATAATTAATCTTACCTAATGAATGAATTAAGCGGAATTTAAAAAATACTCTAAGGAGCGCCACACGACACACCCCAAAGTGAACAATAGCAAATCTGCATAATTAATCTTAGCTAATGAATTAATTAAGCAGAATTTAAAAAATACTCTAAGGAGCGCCACACGACGGGAAACAATATGTCGTTGGTTTCGCCATGAAGGAATGAACTTCCTCCAAGGGTTTCGCTCAGCTCCAGTGCGCCACTTTTTTTTAAATCTTTGGTTCATGTTACGTGAGACACCCTGTATGTTTGAACTGAAGAAGGGCATTCTATTGGGTTTTATGTGTAGCGACGTCGTTGAGCTAAAGAAGATGTTACGGAACAGGATGGCAAGCTCTAGAATCTTTTAAAACTCCGTTCAGCGCTATTGACATTGCTTTGAACATGCGACTGCATTGAACACTGCCCAGATTAATCTTGCATGTCCGTGGTTTTGCGTTTTTCAGCATACACAAGGAATATGAAATTAAGCAAACGGAAATTATGCAAATATGGAATAACAGCCACACAGCTGCGAGCTTGAGCCAGTAAAGCACCTGCTGAAGAGTTAATCATTTCAAAAGAGGTTGTTTTAAAGTGAAACGAAAAAAAAAAAGTGCGCCTGCTTTCCAAAGCCGCTGCTCAAATGTGTGCGATAGCGAGCCTTGTGCAAACGGGTGCCAGGCACGATGCCAGTGAAGGCCACGATCAAGGACAACGAGGGTTCCTCCCTTACTCAAGTATCCCAGCGGACGCTGTCAAGGCTACTTCGTCTCGCCGTGTTTGGACTAGAGAAAGCTCTAGGAACGAAAGCTGTCGCATGAGAGAGGCAGCAGCGCGAGGCCTTAGAAGAAAATAAACAGCCCAAGGGGTTTGGTTCTGTGCCATGCAGAAAGGCTCCCTAGCATCCCGGAAGCTTGGGAGGAATGATAAGAGTTCCTTTCACAAGCTTCCAGAGATTCAGAACAAGTGCAAAACGAGCCACACCACATATCACTCGGAAGTGAACCCGAATGGGCTGTATATTTTTGACAAAGGCTGTACATAGTGATTAACTGTGAGTTTATAATTGAAGGCAAAGGCTTTGCAGCTGGCTGTTTCATCACCTCTAATAGACCCTAATCACTTCAAAGACTTGTTTCAGACATTTAAAAGGAACATTTAGTCTTTCAGCCCAATGTAATGTTTTAGCACTGCTCCGACATCGAAAAGAATAGCTCGTCTGTGCCCGCCGTCTTGTTTCGTGCTTGTTTTGTACACTATGAACCGCTACCGATTTGGCCAGACTTTCATCCTACGTCAAGAATAACAATACTCTCAGAGGATTAACTCGATGTGTGCAACAATTCATCGCAGTGCTGCTCAGGCAAATGCTGCAAGTAGTGAACGTTAATCGAGAACGCAACTTTGCTTGGTCATCAAAAAAACTTTGTTACCTTTTACAATTATTCGGCTTCTGGCTTAATGTCTACGCTTCTGGTATCCTTTTTTGTGCTTTTTGGGAGGGGGCTTTATGAAAAAAAGAAATGGCAGTAATCTACAGCCTGCTACAAGCATGCGAAATTGGTCCTCGTTTATAACTTCGAATCTGCGAGCCTCTGTATCATGTAGTGCATCATACTGTTTCTCTTCACATAGCAGTGGAATCCGACAGAGTAGTTTGCTGTTCCTTACAAGGTGGCAAGACAGTGCCATTAAGTCCGACGTTAACATGCTTCATCGCAAGCTCACGGCAGCCAACATTTGGAAGGGAGTAATCTATACTGACACGAGATTACCATTTTGCGTATCGATGTTGATGAGACCTGACGGGGACTACCTCAACGACTCACCACTAATCTGCAGTCAATTTTTACAATAGCCCTATGCTAGAACAGCCTGTCGTAAATTTACTTACGGCAAGGCAGTAAGGTACCAGATAACTATTTTACAAGCAGCGGAAATCGGCGTTCTGTGAGCTAATCTGCCATTCCGCAGTTCTTTTAACGTGCTGCATTGCAAGAATGCACACTTGCTGACCTGCGATATGTGGTGCCATTTTCAGATCGAGTATCCAACTTCCTGGACGGGGTCAGGCGAAACGTGACATCAGCAATACAGAACCGTGCGAGGACAATGCCTACAACTCGTTAATGGGTATGCATCAGCAACGATTGCAAGAAGGCGCCGGCAGCACTGATCAGTGATCACAGTGTTTCATATATTTATCCGAAACAACAGCAATTGCATCCATGGCAAGTTTGCCGTTATTTAACGTCATGGTACACACAGGCTAACTTTTCCATGTCTGCGAGGTTACATAATGGCAGACCACCAAACTTTTCCCGAATAAATTACGGAGTAGCAGCAAATATGAGTTGACACTGTTAGGCATGCAGGACATCAAATTAATTATTTGAAATTCTCAGTCTCATCTGACATTTCTTGTGCATAATTCAGGAAAGCAGTCAAAGGTCTGCCCGATTACTTTGCTGCATCGAGGTTACATACAAACAGTTGCTAGACGTTCATCAACCAACTGAGCATGTTCTGGCAATTTATTCACTACCAGAGCAAAGCCCTTCTTCTTAGTGAAGTGCCCAATCGCGGAGCAACAGTGAGGTTCCGAGTGCATGATCGTCGACAATTCTGCCTGGAAGCTCAAGGTCACTCGCTCTGTGGTACACAATGGATGATGAGTTCTGCAGCACTCTTCTCCTTTAAACACGTACTGCTTTTCAAGAAAAAAAAAAAAAAAGCAGCCTTCAGCCGCCTCTTTAAGCGCACCCATCTTGGCACAAAAATTGAAATGGATAGTGACAAAGATAGAGTTTCGAGCTGATGGGGTAAGCTGCACTGCAAACCAAATTGTAGCCGAAGATTTACTGTCAGCACAGCTGGAAAGGTCATGCATTTCAGTCTTTCACGAGTTCCTTTCTTCAGAACATAGCCTTCTCAATTTGAAGTGCTCTACAGATAGAAATCTCTACCTCACCTCACTAACAATGTGACAAAAATGCAAACCACATATAATTTTAGGAACATGCTAAAGTGACACCTTCTGTACGTTAAAACTTGATTTAGTGCATATGATTTTCATAATTATATCCCAGACGGCTGCATCTCTGTTATATGTGATCTGTTATGCTTGGTTTGTACTGTATTTTGTTCCTATTGCTGTGGGCTCGCTGTGTCTTTTTTTATTTCACTAGATCCGGATTATCATTCTACTTTTCACTTAAATTCCAAAACTAGACACCGGCTGTTGAGTCCAACAGTCTGCTGTGTACATTCTTGTATAACATTTATAAGCAGGAATAAAAACAATGAGTGCAAATTGTGTTGCCTGTGCTGACTGTTCCCTGTATGAAATGGATCTTCCTGTTTTACTGCACTCTTTGCACCTTTATCAGGGGATGTGACATGTAAGAGCCAGGATTTTTTTCCTTGGTAGGGGGTGGGTTGAGGTGGTGCATGCCCAACAAGACACCCTAACTGCGGCACGCCCTATATATGAAGGGCATTTAGCGCTGTTGGTCAGTCCATGCCGTAGTTCTAGCTTTGAAGAAGCGCTCCTGCATGACTCCCGGGTCAACATGTACCACTCCACCAGCCATGGACCTGCGGAGCAGCATGCACCAGTCTTCAAGAGGGCACCATCGTGATCCTCCGGTCGTCAGACTATTGCAGACTGTTGCAATTGGGGAAACACCTTTACACGTGTTCTTAGCCATTCGTTCTTCACTGACTTAAGAGTGGGGAATCTGAGCGAGTGGTCTCGTTGGGCGTGCCCAATGATGTTGGCTGAAAAGGACAAGACAGAGTGCAGTCCTGTCTTTATTTTTTTTTTGTCCTGGCACTGCAACGTGCAAGAGTTGAGAGGGGAGAAGAGCATTGTCTTTAACCATTAATATCTTAAATGTTAATCAAGCTAGCTTAAAAAATTTGAGATGCAGTGATGACTCCCAAGTGATGGAGCACCACTCACTCATGCGCTTTTCCTAAGCCCTGTAAATATCGTTTAATGGTTCGTTTAACCACCCGAAGGTGCACAAGAGCTATTGGAGACATCGGAAAGGTGGACCCTGAATTAATTTTGACCATATGGAGTTCTTTAAAGACATCACAGAGCATACTGCAAGTTAACATACTATCTTGACATCTACCGTATTTTCCGGTGTATAAGACGCACCCGCCATATATGCAGGCTGTCATTGAAAAAGTTGGTATATAAGACGCACCCGTGGATAAGACGCACCCCAATTTACCCAGTAAAGCTAGTGAGGCTTAATTAAACATGCTTATGCGACCATCGCAAAATCCACCGTACGTGTGAGAAGTTCTTTAGCAACGCTACATGATCGAAAAAAGCAACACTCACGCCATACCCGCCCACGTTTTAGCACAAAAGAAAAAAAGGCGAAATAACCCTCTTTATATCCATAACATTTTATTTTTACATAAAACCTTCAAAGTCTTCATCTTCGGATGCGCTATTGAAAAGGCAACGCGCTGAAGCATTCTCTTCGCACTATACGTACTTGCAAAGGGTGACTAAAAAAAAGGTCGGCTTCTCTAGGCTTGTCTTGACAATGGCGAGAAGCGCGACTGTCACCATCTTTTGGCATTTCACATTGCCTTTGCTTGGGGCCTCCGAAACGGCCGCGTGGTTAACCCAGCCGTTTCATGATAAAGTTCACCTAAAAAAGTTGTGCACGGCGGTCGCCGTATTGAAGTATTAAACATGTTACAATCGCGTTATTGGCAGTAATATTTTTTCGGTGAAAAAAGCTTGAACATGAACCTGAGTAACTCGCAAAAAAAAACCCGGAAAATTCGCTTATAAGACGCACTCTTGTATTGGACGCAGGAGCAACATTTTTGAAAAAAAACCGCGTCTTATACACCGGAAAATACGGTAATGTAAAAATCTACAACTTCATGCTATATAAATGGATAAGGAAGCAATTTTTTGACAATTTCAGGCAGCATTTGAGTCCTTAGGCTCAACTGTGGGCAGAAACATCAAGAACCAGCACTGATGAATAAATAAAACAATATGAAAGCAGGCACTGAATATTCGGTCTAAGGAAATGAAAAAGGCAATTGCTTCTCACAACCATTACAGAGCTGATCAGATGAATGATTTCATCTTTCGAGTTGATACAACTTTAGCCTCAAATTGTGACAAATCGCTTACTAAACCATGAAGACAAAGCCTGTGCAGTAACAGTTAAAGTAGAATCTTTATTTGCAGTAACACAATACACCTACTGGACTACAGCTGTGTACAATGAAGCTGCTGTCACACACAGTTAGTGCACGGAATGTGCCAATCTACCAGCTTCCAGCACAAACAGGTCTGCACATATACATTACTATGGAAAGATATGTACAAAGAAGAGGGAGGAGGACAGGCCAAAGATGTAAACTTAATTAAATCTGGTCTGCAGTGAACCAACTTGTATTTCTTCAGCTTGACCAAGTGTTTGAATGCGAGACACCCTACTAGACAGCTGCTCAGTCTATTACAAGAGGAAAACAAGCACCATAAGTAGGTATATATGCACAAGAACACATGCACCACAGATTCCGCTTCCTTCCCACATGGCAAAAATGCGCAACTCTTGCAACAAGCAACTGTGGCCTGTTCCTGGTACAGCACTAGGAAATGCATGGTTAACAGGAATAGAGTAAACATGTAATCTTATGGCGGTCCTAATAAAATGCCACCCCATATGCACAGAAGAACAAGTGACTAGAAAATTATAAACCTGACGACTTTTTCATTAGCCTCACTGCGATAGGATAAGAAAGTTAGAACTACAAAAGGAAACAAAGGTGCTCATGCTCATTGTTCTTTGTGCAAGACCGAAGCGTGAGAAGAAACACGTTACCAAACTTCTGGCTAAGGCTGTGTATGCACCAAGAAAGAGAAGTACACAATCGCACATGGCCAACTAGCACTTGCTCGTTTCCACATAAAACACTAGCAGTCCACAAGAAATATGTTCATCTGTAAGTCAATACAAAGGTTGAAAGTAAACTCTTGAAACTGCTGTGCTGTATTTTTATTGCTGACTTATAGCCATGGGGTGCGTCGAGCAATGTAGAAACCAGAGCACTTCACCTCACAATGAAGACCAAGTAGCTGCCTGCAGCTTAACGACTGTGCCTCACAAAGCAATTAAGTTTGATCGATTGAATGGCGGGTTTTGAGGGAGGCCACTATGGAACAGGCCAGGGCTCTCTTGCCATATGTGGCACAGACAAGCACAATGCAAGAATGCACGACAACTTGGAACACACTGCTACAACCTTGGGTGAATCCATGAAAGAACTGTGATAAGCCTGTTCACAATCAGTCATCTTGGTGCTTCATCACAAGTCTAATAAATCTGGCACAACATTCCACATAATGCATGATGCTGTACAGACACCCACAATTCAACATAACGTTGCTAGGGCCAAAAGAGCTGTGCATACAGTATTTCTTGCCAGCTGCCCTGGTGCAAGTCTTAAACTATGCGCCACCCTGCGTAAAAGCTGGCACCATTGTGACTTGTTTCTTCAAAAGACACCAGGTTATCACATTGTGCCCCTGAGATCGTTCAACTCCAGCAGAAATATTAAAGGTGCACTGAAGAGGAATCTGAACTTGTCTTTTTGCAGCGGGAACTCGATCTACACGTTCCGAGCTTTCTTAGAAACTTCGATTTATTGCCCTGTGTGGCTGATTTTCCTAATTAAATCGAATTAACGTCTGGCTCTCGCCATTTTTTTTAATTCTCCCTCGTACGGTGGGCGGAGTCGACCAACGCGTGGAGTGCCTTGCAGCCAGCTCCGTAGGGGCTTTGCTTTCGCTTTATTTTGTTTTTTAGGTTTCCGTGAATAAATAGTTTCATTCGCAGATAATATAGCCGCAAAATAAGCCCGCAGAAATAAAAATGCGCGCGGACTATTTGCTTCTACGGACTACTACGTATTACTGCGCTGATGGCAGAGCGGCAAGCCGCCGCGGGACTGACTGCAAGGCACTCCACGCGTTGGTCGACTCCGCCCACCGTACGACGGAGAATTAAAAAAAAAAAAGGCGGGAGCCGGACGTTAATTCGATTCATTTAGGAAAATCAGCCACACAGGGCAATAAATCGAAGTTTCTAAGAATGCTCAGAACGTGTAGGCTCACACACAGTCAAAGCAAAAAAACAAGCTTACGGCACAAATTTTTCAAAAAATCAAGGAAAGAGCCATACAGAAGAAGCAGTAGACTTTGAAAAATAACTTACAGCTGAACAGAAGCAAGGAGCAAGCGAAATTTGAATTACAAACGTGGGCTGATCTGGAGAGTTCAAATGCCAATCAGGAGGCACAACTGTACAGAGCTTAGCTTTACGCAGGGTCGTAAACTCTGGAGAAGTACCTCAAAGCGAGTTAAAGTAAACGCAACCCAGAGAGACTAATTTCATTCGATATAACTACTTGAGAGCATACAAACAGTCATCAAACAATAGTTCACTAGTGTAAATGATGCAACTAATGTGCCAGCAAAACCACATCTATTTCCAAGTCAATTTTTTTTGGCGATCTAACTCCGTCAAAGATCCAAGTTTGAACATGGGCTTTAATAGTTGAAGAAAAGCAACTACAAAGTTACATTCACAAGCATTTTTGATTTTTGTTAAACACTGAATCTCTGCACTGTTCATCATGCAACCAGTAGGACGCATGAGTAGCAGGACAAAGAGACGGTTAACAGATGAAAAAAAAAAAAAACAGAAAGGGAAGAAGTGCCTTGTCACGAAAAATTCGTGAATACAAGTAAGCAAAGGAAAAGGCCTTTGCAGAGTGCAGTTTTGCAATGTGAAAAGTTACAGCCACTCACTCAGCATAGGAATGTAACAGAGAAAGCCCAACAAGGAGTGTGCCAACGAAGACTGTGTCAAACATAGCTTGATGAAGACCGCCTGTCGCCGCTGACACGGCTCACGATTTCCAGGATGTAGAGGAAAAGTGTGATGACGTCCATGTACAGTGTCAGGGCTGCAAAGATGTACTCCTCGGGCGTGATGGCAAACTTGTGCCGTCCCCCAATCATCAGCTGCGTGTCGAAGATGAGGTACTGCAGGCATACGGAGTGGAAAAAAATAGGTTAATGACCCATTCAGTAAAATTAAAGTGACTAAATAAGACTGCATTACCCACAAGCCGGGGAATCTAGACAACTGGATATGGTCTCTTCTTTGCTTAATGATGCTGGCACTCCCGATGGACGCATTTACTTGAAGAGACAATGTAGACTAATTTAGTGCCAGACTATGAAATGCTTCAATGCAAGCCTCCTAGTGGTGGAGCAAGTGAATGGGCATTCAGACTTCTCTTCTTGCCCAAAGGTTTACAAGTAAAGTTACAGAGCCCTTCTTCACATCTCACTGCACCAAAGCAGGTGCCGGCTGTTGCTAACAAATGGTTAACTGCACAGTATAAATGGCAGCAACCAAAGGTCAGTGGACAGACCATGTTTACAAGACAAAGTGGGGACAGTGACCAAGCTCGTGAAGCAGACCGTCTTGCATCACTACTGCATGGAAGGTGAAAACGAACACAGCCATTAGTAAATGTCTCACATAAAAATACTGATCAAGAATAGAATCTGAAGAAAAGAAGAGAGAGCCAGGACAAAATGATGAAACAAAACAGGAGCAGAAATAACGTGCCACACAAGCAAAGAAGGAAGGGGATAGGAGAAGACAGCAAAAGAAGAGAGCGATGCAGCATGCCAGCAAAAATCCGAGCCAAAAAGATGCCTGCTAGCTACACACCAGTGATGTTAAGAGTGGCAGATCGTCAAGAGCTCCAGCAACAGAGGAAAACAATAGGATATGAAGAATGGGTGCTGCAAAGACAAAGCATCAAGCATGATCATGCAGCAAAGGTGGAAAGCTGGACCATGTAGGAAACTGCAAGGCCACGGAAAAGGCCACCATAGCCACGGAAAACTAACCAGGGGCTCAGTCTCTGTTGGCATAACCAACGATCTGCAGGATCATGAGGAACAGGTTGATGATGTCCACGTAGAGACTCAGTGCCGCAAAGATGTACTCCTCGGGCGACACGGCGTACTTGTGGTTGCCACCAAGCATCAGCTGAGTGTCAAACACTAGGTACTAAGGGGGTGGCCACAACAAATGGACAAAAAAGGGGAGAGGGATTGGAAAGGGAGAAAAAAAGAAAGCTGATTGCTTGCTCAACACATGACATCTGAACAGAACATAGTCTTTCCTAACACACACTTAAAAGCTGATGAAGTCTTTAGTTATAACAAATCTTAATCTATCTTTACCAAGATGCCTGTGACACATAACATATTACCAGTTTCTGTGAGAGAATAACTACAGTTCTGCATATATGTATCAGTCTACACTGCTCAAGTTTTGTGATCCACAGCAACAAAAGACCTCAACAGAAACTGCTGCATTACTTTTTTATTTTAAATAAAAATCAATAAACTACAGATGACTACAGCCATTTTTAAGCATTTCTTCCAGAAAGAACACAAAGAACCAGGGCCTATGTCCACAAAAAAAGAAGGCATCACTTTGAACACAGCCACCCACTTACCACAGAGAAAAGGAGTGCTCCAATGCAGGCATACACAAGGCGAACAATCTACCGGAAGAAAACAAGACAGTGGGGTCAGTACATGGTTGGTGGAATGGAGCACCTGCTTCAGAAAACACCATCATCTAGACGGTACTCACGTCTCCTTTGATGAAGATCAGAGCAAATCCAAAGCACATGAAGACCAGGGCAGCGACAAAGAGAATGCCAGACATCGCAGTGAAATCCCACTGGAAGTTCAAAAATTACCCCAGTAAAAAACTGAGCGTTCAGCACACACACATTAAATAAGAAGTGCTCAAACAGTAATTCATATATTTATAGTCAAGAGGTATACCTTTGTTTGGAAAGCAAAGAGGGTCAGCCCAAGGCATACAACCTGTTCAAGAAAGAAGACATTGCTTTTGAGAAGAAAGAGTATAAGCACATTACAGCATTCCTATGCAGAGGTATTCTACATGTGTTTACAATGCTGCAACAGCCATATATCTGACTGGGTGCTAAATGGAGTCAAGAGAACAAGGTGGTCCAGATTATGCTACGCAGTGCAATTTTTTTAGCAAAGAAATGAAACGTGTCACGACAGGTTGAACAAAACAGCACCAATATCATCAACAACACGCAAAAATAAAAGCTGCTGCAAAGTACAAGAAACAGCAAATCCTCATTAATAAAATTTACAATGCGACCAGTATATTATAGGCCAACTTACCGTGCAAATGCCCACAGCGATCATGACTTCCTTCACTTCGTAGAAACTGCAAAGAGGAAATTAAAACAAAAGTATGTCAGCATACTTCTCAACCTCATGACAGCTGAGAAAACAATGCCACAAGGCTCACAGCCAATTCTAACGAACAAATTTTCATTCGGGCTGAAAACAAATCAGGTAAGGCTGAACCTCCAAGTTCCAGAAATCTTTTGCAGACTCCCGTCACCTTAATCCACATTTTCTGTAACCATTCCATTATCTTTAGTGTCAGTTTTGCAGAAGTAATCCTATAGGGTGGCAAGTCAGTACATTCACTAAACAAACTTTGTGCATAGCAGAAAATACAATGCTATGCCAAAACACAACTTAGCACTGCAGTTGGTGATGTGGTTTTCTGGATTAGAAGATTATGGCAGCATGCGAACTGTTGCCCAATAGCAGCAGAGGACTTACCTTGATACTGTGCCAAGTAGAACACCTTCACACACAGTCTACAAGGGAAAAAAAAAAGTGAACACACTATGTACACACAGCTGCATTAACAACTACACAGCTGGATCACTTAATGAGCCTGTTAAAATTGCTGCATGCTTTATAACTGCTTGCTTTTTGACTTATGTGGATGGCCCACATAACGTCTCTGTCCCAGCAATACATGCATTCATGATATGGCATTGTTTACACACCACATGCTCGCGGCTTTTCCCCACTCTTGTCCAAATAACTTCTGAATGGCCTCGATGGCAGATGCATAAGCTGGCTAAATTTCACAACCAATCTGCATTAACGTGCACAGCTGCACTCTGCAGCTTCACTGCTGCTGCTTGGCGGGCAAAGGCTCACAGAGAAAGAGTTTTCAAATTTGGTGTGCTTGAACTAATAACTTAGTGCAATCTCCCTGTAACAATATCTTAATGAAACCAAACCAGGAGAATACAGATACGCGATGCATTATACAATAGCAATTGTGATAAACATCCCCATTAATAAGCAGGGATGCTGAGTGTTTCACTGCTTTCCTCTAATGTTTCAGTCACTCTAATACCACAACCAACCATGCAGCCAGCAACCACCACTGTCCCCCCCTACCTCAACCTTACTGCCCCCTCTACGTCAACCCTGCTCACAACATTGCGGCAATCTGAAATGCTAGCTCTTAGTGAACTATGAAAATCAATAATATTTTCTAGCAATGAGCTTAGACATGCAAAAGAGCAAATAAATATTTCTAGTATCAAAACATGGTGAAATGCTTTGCGCCATATCTTGGCTCTTGAGAATGAACCCTTGCTCCAATCAAAAAACAACCGCTGCAGTGAACCAATGACATGCACCAGAAGCCACATGGTGCATCAGAGCTGGCACGAAATCCCCAGGACTACTGTGACAACACAATGGGTCTAAAAGGTGAAAACAAGAGGCTGGTGCTCCATAATATCTTTGCAGGGAACAATCCTGACATAACAAGTATGGACAGCGAAATTAATTTGGCCTGCTAACCAGGCAGAGACAGTGCAATGGGCCGTACTCACAAACAGCATCAGGAGAATAAGGTTGACAGGGAAGGAGCGACGAACACTCTCGCAGCAGGCAAGCACGAGCATGAGCACAAACGTTATGACCCTGCACAGCAATAGTCACAACAACCTTAAAGCCCACTGAAAAGGAAGAAAACAAAATGATGCCCGACACGGGCCTTTCTAGCACTTACATGGCTGATATGTAGAGTCCTGGGTGCATCCGAGAGTACTTGACCACATTTGGCCTGAACACAACAAAATAAAAAAATTTCACAGTGATGTACTACTTCAATAGCCAAGTTTTACTTGAGAAGGAATTCTTACGTGACAAATTAACTATAATTACAAATTTATGCTGCATTTATTTCACCACTACAGCCCACATTTACAGGCACAAAAACCAATATTGTGGCATGACCACAACCTCAACAAACATGAGCTCAAAATGGTTGTTGTCAAGCTGAATGGGAACTATCTACGAGCTTAAAATGATATCAAGGCAGCATTGAAGCCATGCTGGAGCACATACTCGAAAATGAAGAGTGCGATGAATGCTGCCGTGATGGCCAGCTGCACCATGAGGATCCCATACACTTTACGGATGAACCCTGTAACAGGAAACAGTGTTGAGAGATCAGCAAGAAGCATCAATTGGGATGTGCACGCCATTTTTTTTTTTTCTGAACGGCGCCTTCACACAAAATCAAATCACACAAAATCAAAATGATCAAGTTCAGCTTTCACTTTAAGCACTGATGAACAAATAGAGAAAAGCATTGTTGACTGGACTCCCATTTCATTCAGAAAGCAAGACACTTTGGATTCCCTGTAAGGTCCCATCAAATATATGTGCTATTCTATGGCACGAAACTCATTAATACGGAGAAATTTTGCTCCGTTCCCATAATTCAGACATGTGAAGGAGCTGGAATGTACACAGGATGCTAGCGATGGGGTGGCGAAGTTGAGAGCAGGACTCACAAGTCTGGCCACTGTCTCCATTAATGGAGCTGGTATCCACATGAAATGTAAAGGCATCGTGCTCATCCCTATGATCGCCAGTTCAAAAGGTACCCCAGGATTTTAGTTCTGTGCAGTGCTCCACTAATTCCTTCTTTGTTTTCGTCATGTTTTCATCATGTTGTCTGCATGTATGCAGGGTGTGTGTGACGATTCCCCAAAACAGTGGACGAGACAGACCACGTGAATACCTTTGGCACCCAGCTGGGCAGGGAAGAAACAGGAAAGGAAAAAAGGCAATAAAAAAGGCAACCCCTTCAGATATGCCCAGTGACCTTTATAGGGCCACCCAGACCTTTCGCAGCTCAAGGCAAAGCCTCTCAGGTATGTGCTTGCACAAAATACATGATACGCCATTCCTCTATATAGCCTTAATGGTTAAAAACAACAGAGAGAGCCAAGTGAAAAAGTGTGAGCGGATGTGTGCAATATATACCGACAGAATGGGCCTACAAAAGCAGAATAAAGACTTTTTACCACATCATGCCACTAAATACAATAATCTAAACGTCCAAAAGCTCCTTCTATGGAAGAACAAGCATTACAGACCGGACTTTGGTCATGTAAAAGTATAAAAAAATGCAAAATAATAAAAAGGTTTGGTTTATGGTTTATGGGGGTTTAACATCCCAAGGCAACTCGGGCTATAAGGGGAGCCTTAGTGAATGGCTGCGGAAATACTGACCACCTGGAGTTCTTTAACATGCACTGACATCGCACAGTACGGGCCTCCAGCCTTCCGCCTCACTCAAAATGCGAGCACATGAACAGGTAGTACGGTCGTCATGTATTCCCAACTGAAGAGCAAAACACCTAGACCACTTGAATTGTCACTAGACTAACGGTGCACAGTGCATGGCATAAGTCAACAGTGTGCTTGTCAGCCAAACCTTCTTCGGTGACCTTGTAGCTAAGAAAGCATCAGTGTTCATTACACTCACAATGAAAGTTGATGAGAAATCATTGTACACACTAATGACAGGTCCAAACACATTATGATAAACTTGGCAGTGATACCATGATAAGAATATGAAGAGTTGGGATATTATGCATGGCAAATTTCCGACTAGCTTTCATTCGTTACTGTTTGCTGCTCTTTTTAAAAAAGAGCGCAGCTCGTAAGTGCCCATTCATGGGTTCAGCAGTGTCACAGCCAGCGGTGTAAATGAGCAAAACCATAAATAAGTAAGCAAATAAATAAATTATCAGAAATGAACATTGCAGCAACTGGGATTCGATCCTCCGGCACCGAAAACAGATCAGCTTCGCTGGTTACTGCACGAGAGCACTAGTCTCTTGCCGCAGCCGATCATACCTCGTGTTAAACATTGTCGCCAGACAGGCCGATGACAGGGCACAGGGCAAAGCAAAACAATGTGCCTACAGAACCCGAGAAACCAACAGAGCTGTGCTCAAAATTGCTTGGAATCGTCGTTGGAATTTTTATGCAGTGATATGGCAATTCTTCCTCTCAAGTTCCGCTGAAATCCATCTGCTGCTGATCTATGCTTTAGTCCCCACTACATTCATGGCTTTAAAAGAAACTGGCTATGGTTGACCGATAGATAAACCCAGGTTTCAGGCTTCTCTTGGGCTGACTTTTTCTGATAGCACACCACGTCATTTTAAATGAAACCAGTATAAACATAGTTGTCAACAAAACAAGCAATAGATAACAAGAAAATGACAAGAAGAATACTTTAATATAACATAACGTGCACAACTAAATAAAAGAAAACAAAATGCATTCCTGTGAATTCTGACAACCTGATTCGACTTGTGTGTGTGTGTGTAGTAATGTGCACAATGCAGCTCCCCCTTTTCCTTAAAAAATCTGAAATATCACACAGTTTGGAAGCAATGCCTGTTGATGCGTTGACTGGTCCAGGTGAGTTAAAACATAGATATATTAGATTACACAAAATGTATACATTTACCAGTTGTACTAGAAAGAGCGATGCACTCTTGGCTAAACGTCTGAAGTCAGCCCTGAATGGTTCTAATTTCTTTAACAGCCTGTGCAGCTGTAACTTAGTGAAAATGAAAACAAAGCCATCACAGCGCTAAGTGCATGCTGAAAAGGAATAAGAAGAACAAGTAACAGAGGTGAACTTTCGAAAGGTATCCCACTACTGTGCAAATTTATGTGCACAAGTAGTTAGTTGAAAGTGCACGAAATATAAGAATGCACTTCTGAAAATTTTACTTCAGGAGTAAACACCGCCACCACAGTAGATTATCTGTGCAAAAAGTACAAAGAGCCAAAAGAACACTTACCATGGCGGATCGCTTTTTCTGAGAAGGCTGACGCTCCACCATATGAGCTGCCAAGCCCCCCCATTTCTGCATCATAGTAACTCATCCTAAAGAAAGACGAAAACAGGACTCAAATCATCACTCAAACTCTTCACCTGTAATCAGGACCACCAAATACACAACCAAATACATAAACGTTTACAAGGTGAACATGCCTCCTCTCCTTTATTCAGGCAAACCATGATTTCTTTTTCTCACTGAGGTTAAACATTCACAAAAACCTGGTCATTATGGCCTGCACAGTAAATGATGAAAAACAGATAAGCTCTAGGCTGGCATAAGAGAACACCGAATTATAAACACCCCAACACCCAGTCGTATTCAGCCCCAAGCATATAGTAGTATGCTCTTCATCCAGCAAATTATTGTCCGATCTTTACAGAGCGGGCTATCACTAATTCAGTGCCGCTAAATACTACCACCACACACAAAAAAAACTCTCAAGACGGCACCCAACAGAAAAAAAAAAGTGCGTAAACTGGTGAAGAACCTCACTTTCATCAAAGTTCTGCACCAGATGGAAAAAATATTTATTCCAGTACCAATACAAAAGCTTTCTCCGATCTCAGATAAATGTTGTAGGACCACTAGAAAAGCTTTGCTTTCACGTTTTAAATACCCAGCAATCACTACAGTACTGTCATGGCTGTGCCGACGACATGGACAATAGACGGGCAGGCTGGATTAACACTGAAACTCTTTACTGGGCAAACTTGTGAAAACAAAGAACACAACAACTTAGTGCTGGTGATAGCAGCAATGCACTAGGGGCTTGTTGAAGATAATTCAGAATGGCTGCTGTTCTCGGCCAAACACTAAGTTTAATGATGGCTGCCACCTGTCAAAACGCGTCAGAAACCTTGACATGCAACAACCTTGAACACCAGAGAAAACGCTACGCATGATCGTGGTCGTTCCATAGGGCTCTGGTTGCATCACTTAGCAAATAAAGTGATAAGGCCACGTGCCTGAGCTGATAGATAACGTGACAAAATAAAAGCTTTGCAGCAATGTACTAAGGCCAAATTTAATTATACCTGGCATGCATTACAAGGATGATGGAACATTAAACTGCCTAATGTAGGTGGACACGTCATTACAGCCAGCATTTTGCTGATATAAGTAACTGGCTTCCCGCTTTGCACTTCAAGAGCGCCACCAACGCTGAAAGGGTTAATAAAGCATAAATACACTGAATATGTTCAGACCCCAGAAGAAGTGCCCATAATTCGATATGTCCATATTAACAGGGGGCCGTAATAATGAGCTCGACTATATTTGATGCAGGAACAATATTTTGTGTACGGATAAGTCTAGAACATTCCCTAGAGTTCAGCAAGAGAAAGTAAGGAACTAGCAAAACAATCATCAAACTATTGAAGAAAGCATGTGATAAGGTCTGCAAGCTGGCATGCACTGCAACATGTAAAGGCCTCCAAGGACAGCAAAAGAAGGAAATAACTAGAAGTTCCTAGCAATAGTAGAGCTGCCACAACAGCTAATATGACAGGCCAGGAACTATTAACATGCGACTCGTTACACGTGACTCGTAAAAAGCACCAAGATGACTAAACTATATATCGAAAAATCTTGCAATAACAACACTCCAAAATGTGGTTAAACAGGAACTGTCATAACAAAAAAAGAAAATGTTAAACAAGGCATGCATATATTACACAGCTACAGAATAAAAGCGGGAAAAAAAATTCAGATGCAGCGTGAGCTCCATGTGACGAACAGTTTTCTACAGGACTGTTCAGCATGCTGGAGCAAAATAAATACACGAAGGCTCGCCAATTAGTACATTCTCGAAGGAAAGAAAACTGATGTAGGCACAGCGCAAAATGTACATATATGTTCTTTCTTACTGAGCATTCCCTTCAGTTTTACCACTGTTTCAATAAATCATGCTAGGCAGTGAGATGCACAATTTCTATTTCTTAACATTACCGCAAATTACCCCCTTTAAAATTAAGGCACAAGCTGACTTTTCCATAACGCGAATACGTCATTCACGAACAGAACGATATATTCATTGTTCTCACACAACAAACAATGGCGCAAGGACTTCGTATTAATCCAGCAGACATCTGTATCATAGTATCATATATAGCGTACTACAAAGACAGCCCTTATCGATTTTACTGTTGTGCATATTGGACAGCCACTAATTGCCTGCCTTTTACTGAAAGTGTCCAACTGCAACCCATAAGCAATGTTCTTGGCACGCATGAATGAGTTGCGATGAATGATGCAAGACGGAGCAAAAGGTGTATGAGCTAGCACTTCCTGTTTGGGCCAGTGAGCTACGAATTAGTCAAAGCAGAAACGGGACAAGGGAAAAGAGTGGGATGAATACAAGAAAAGCATCAGGCTGACGTCACCTCGAAAATAATGCGTTGGTTCATGGGAACGAATAACCAGGAGGTAAAGGTACGGCGCCCAAACAAAAAGCGCTTCACTGCATTCGCAGCCGTCCTGCTGCTGCTGCGCTGACGGCACAGTGCCGGTGACCGTACCAACCGCATAGCTAAAATAACAGCTGGTGAAGCAATCACTACCGACAAACCACTGCACTGTTAGGAGGCGATCAAATGAATGGTTGACTCATTTGACGAAGGACCTCACGGCACTCACAATTGCACAATTTTTTTTTTTTTCACATGCATGAGCAGTAATGTTAATCGCAATTACCTGCAGTGTGATGAGAAAGCCTCTATTCGAAGCTGACAGCGCTGACGATCGCTCTCTCGAACCGTAGAAAGATCGAGAAGTATCTGGGTCGCCTCGAAGCGGAAACTAGGGGAAACCCAGTGTCGAGCAGGCCAAGCAACTGTAGCACTACTATCAGCATGCTTCGCGCTCGCTCTTATAACCTTAGATTTCAAACGACGGAAACGGAATGAAGCAGATAACCAAAAAAGCGAAATGATAAGACCCGTCCCCCAATATGGCGAACACCGCTCATATTCAAGCAGGGAACAGAACGCAGCATCAGCAACAATAATTTCACGTTCCTTACAATCGAAACTAAGAACTGATAATATAGCCAACATGCAGTAATATTTTGCAAATGACCCGCTTTTAGACAATAAAGCGATCAAAATAGGGCGTTGTTATGCAAAAGAGGCTGCGAATGTGAATGACAACATTTTTGCTTGAGCCTCATTGAAAGCCAAGTTGCCTTTCTAGGACACGAATAAAATCCTTATAGCATACCTTGTGACGACTATGGAGCTCTAAGGATGACTCAGTGCTTTGTGGCTTTGGAAGAACCACTGTTTTTCGCTGGTTTAGGATCAACTTTTGCTCTCCAGCTACGCCGATAACGGAAGACCAGAAAGCAACAAAGATGACGTTAACGACACACAGTGGCCATCTTGCAATCAGTATTCGCCAAATTTAGCCGCTACGCGTACAAATAAAACGACAATGCTTTTGGAAAGATGTTCGCGAGATGGCGCTTGCTTTGTAACCGAAAGTCACCCCAAAGTAGGCACGAGAGAACGTGGTAGAAAACCGAGAATAGACAAGATTAGGAGAGATATGCACGCAGTATGAGTGCTTGCGTCGGCTAAATGCTGGCAGGGAATATTAAGACCACTGCAGATGTAGTGTTTTAATTCAAAATGGCGCAATAATAAAGCCGACCAGCCAACCTGGACACATTCCTGACGCATTCCTAACACATTCCTGATGACGTCAGGTTCTCCGGCAAGCTGCCGGCAAGCACTGGTTGTTTCTGTGAGCTGCTGTGTTAGGTCAAATGCATCTTTATGTCGCTCGATGAGGGTAAAAATGACCAACAGCTCCTCGCATGCTCAACATCACATTATATTATGTTCTATTCAACGCCTACGAATGAAACTTCCATACCATGAAAACTCTTTCCATACCAAGGAAAAAAATCTAAATGAAGTTAAATAAATGCACTATTCGATAGCATGCATTTCAAGTGGAAATATTAGGCCGTATTGTGAAATTTTATTTGTCCAGTACAAACTTCGGTGAAAATTATGATAGATATTTACGGCATTAGACTTGTAACGCGCGAAAAGACGGATATTCCAGAAATTCTGATACACAAGAAACGTTGCTTGGTTTATAGCATAAACAGCTGTAAGGTCTTGATCCTTCAACTGCTACAAAAAAAGTGTTGGCTGCCTCACACAAAGTAACTTTTTTTTTTTTTTTTGGGGGGGGGGGGGGGGTTACAACAGCTGTTTTTTTTTCTCCACATATTTAGATTAAAAACGCTGGACGGTACCAGCCCATTTACCAACATCAACTTTCTTCTAAATGACAGACATTAAAAAGGGTGAATGGGAAACTGTAATCCAAATAAAAACGGTAAAATGGAAAAATTAGTGAAGATGACAGCGATGCGGATATCACGAAAGAAAAATTGGTGTATGCACTTTGTGCACAACGATGTTTCGAATTAAAGTGCCTATAAACGTTACGCAGGTGAGCCACCTAGGGCAGGCTGCCCATAACTATGTGGGCAGGGACCTCACATATACGAGGTGTAAGTGGCGGAATGGAACATCTAGTGCAAACGCACTGAAAGAGAGTTGCACCTCGATAATATTTTCAGCTACAAAACAAAACATTCCCTCGCCAAGGCTCGCATGTCACTGCGTAAAACAGCTCCTCAACTTTGCAAGACGCGTACAGACATCCAACAGAAGAGCAGATATAAAATGCCTCGAGGACATCTACTGGAAAAAAAAAAAAAGACTAGAAAAGAAGCTCGCTTTACTCACGAAGATATGTAACCAGAGGAGCTCGACGACGTTCTTGGAAATGACCAAGGCACTGGACGACGCGCCGCTGCGATTGAGGCCTTTTTATGGGGTATCGGATTTATTTCAAGGTTGTTTGCTCAGGATTAGCATCCACGAATAATTATTCGTGTCAACTGAAATCTTATTGCTGCTGCTGAGAAAAAGATCACGAGACTAACATTTCATCTCGTCACGTGTGTGCTTCATCGCATGGGTGCTATTGCATGGCTTCACTGCATAGCGCCATGCGGGGTGCAGGTCCTCTTTTCGGGCAGAACGGCCGTGTCCGTGGAGATGGCGGTACAAAATATCGGCCACATCATGTAGACAGACGGCCCATAGCGGCCATAGTACTACGAATACCCCTATTACATCGCGGGTAGCACAAAAAATTACCACAGCGATAGCGGGTAGAAAACAATGGTACCCGGCGGATAGCAGCTGATGTTTTGGGCTTTGTTTTTGTTTTTTTGCTTTTTCAAATCTAGAAACAGACTTTTTGACATCATCCTGGGGTCACTGCTACTACCAGCATTCGAAAAAAAAAAAAATGAACGCGACAGCCAAAAGAAAAACAAAAAATAAAACCGATGTAGTCTGCAAGACCATCCGGATATTGTGGAGTTTTCGATGCTAAGAGAAGTTACGCACCGCGGTTTTTAGAGAGGCACCAAAATTCACCGCTTCGTAGCAGAGTTACAGATTACTTACAAACTGGAAGTTGACTTCTTGTACCACATATCTGATAGTGTAAAAAGTAAGAGAGGTCATTGTAAGCATTGCAAAAGCACGCAATATCTATCGGTACCCGGTGACTGATGCTTAATGAGCATTGTACGGAAATACCTAGTTAAATATTGTTTAGGTAAGCATTCAGCCACTTAGACTGGACCCCTGCCATCCCATCGGGCGAGCCTCGGAATCCGAAGCCGTAAATATGCCTGTGCATTTAGCGCAAAGAATACGGTTTATTTATTGCCACTAAAGCCGTACATCTGCAATGTGAGAGTATGGATAAAACTATTATTATTTTTTTTACCGGTTTCGCTTAGCCTGTTTCCACAGAAGATGAAATCCGAACAGAGAAGGCCCAGTGGTAGGCCGTGGTAGGGTGGATATCAACGCAGGGTGGCCACCATACGGTCAACCTGGGGCACAGGATTTTGCTCGGCCTCGCGCAACCCGCTATGGTCGAGATCTGCCGGTCATGTGACCTTGTCGCGTCAGGTCACGCGACCTGTGGCGTCATCACAACCTGCCCACCATGGCAGGTGACTGCTGCGTGGCGACAACTGACCCGTATAATAATTGCAGCTGGATAGCGAATAAGCCGAGTACGGATATATCGAACTTAATATTTCGAATTATTGCTATATCAAACACACGCTTATCCCTTCAAATGTATGTGCAACAACAATTTCGCCGGTCGTTCGAATATCGAACTCGCCTCTGCAAGTGGCTCATCCCCTGGGCGCATCAGGGCTCAGAACGTGCCCATTTTAATGTACGCCGATATGGACACGGTCCCCTTAGTATACAACTTCCCGAATACGGGCACCGGTGAAACCACTAATTCGGTCAGCTGTCCCTTCAGATCTCGTAAACAGCTGTTCCAAACGCACGCTCGACACACACACACACTGTTTCCGTGAGCTCGCCTATACGAAAGCCCCACATTCGTGTCAAGGCCGGTATACAGCACTGCAGTCATACCACCGTATACTGTTCTTGGAAATGGTTTCACATACAGGAACGTTTCGTGTTGCGGGAATCCGGATACGGGAGAAATAAAGAAGAAAAAGAGAAAGATAAGCAAAGAAAGGAAAGGAAGTGACAGCAGAGAGAGTCTATAGTAGAACACACCGTTTCGTCGAGGCACGAAACAGCGCGGGTCTCGTGAAAAGATACAAACAGCCGCTGCCGCTGTACCCGCAGAGGACAACGCCTGACGGAGAGGACCGCGGGCGTCCACTGCGTGATAAATTTCCCCTCCCTGAGACGGCAGGCGCTGTTCGCCTCCTACCTTGGGCGGCGAAGCCTTCCATTAGGGCCGGAGACGCGAGCAGTCCGCGCCGTAAGTGGGCAATCCAGACGCTGTTCCAGCGCTCGGGAGGACCTCCTCGGTCCGGAAGACGGATGCACTGTTCGTCTCTCGCCGCATATGGGAAAAGGAGGAGGAGAGAGGACAGAAAGGCAGCCAAATGGATTCTTCGAGGACAGCGGAATCGAAAATGCGGACTCTTCCATTTCAAGCGCAGCGAGATGGCGTCGGATTGCGTATATATATATATATATATATATATATATAATATAGTTCATGGCGAGCGCAGGTCCTAACCAAAGTGAGCACCGAAATGCGCCCGCGTTTCTCGGCACGCAGCAAGGAAATATTGAAATAGTGACCCGCACCCAAGCACGTTCCTGATGGCTGATCAAACTGAGCATACAGGGGCCACCATTTGTGACTCACCATGCACGCATAGCTATTTCGGTCGTGGTTTTGCGAGGTTCGTCACAGAGGACGATGCGTGCGGAGTCATGGGTCCTTCAAGGCTGCACTCTAAACAGAAGCACGAAAAATAGGGGAGTGAAAATGGAGTAAGCCGTCCTCTAGCGCACTCCCTTTTATAAAAGAGTATTATTTACTCCTTTCTGCTTAGAGTGTATCCATTATCATATAAAAGCGAGTTCGGATGCTTTTATTTTTATTTGTTATCTTTCTAGGCCCACGATATTCCCAGCAAAGGGGCACGAAATGGGTGGATGAAGACTCGAAAGAAGAGAAAGTGAACGCTGTGGAGAGCAAGCGATCTCTAGCAATTTTAAATGCCACAATCAAAGCTGACACGAAACTATAATAATAAAATGAAGATCGCGAGTGGGAGGCATGCACATTGCGTCTTGTTGTCCATAAAAACTCTCGCACTTTTTGGTGGGTACTTTAAACCTAGTACGACCAAAGACACCAGCGCTTCTCAAGTGGCAATAATAGTGACACGCTACTCACATACTTGCTATAAATATGACATTCTGCGGAGTTGTTCAGTAAGTCTGTGTCCTTGACTCTAACTTTTTTTTTAAAACAATGAAGCTGAAATATCATTGCATTCCAATGCAAGTTTGGAATATCGTATTTTTCAGGAGCGCGTCACTTTTTGACAGTCTCCACCAGTGGCGATGCATTTCAGCCTCCACCATCGACAATATATTAAAAAAAAAAAAACTGACATGCGGTGATGCAAAGCAATGTGGTATTTCTGTATCAGCAGTATAATTTGAATTTTCGTCTTTTCCAATTCTCGCATTCGCCTTTTAACTACGTCTGTCAGATTTCGCGCCCCGCTACAGGGGCGCTATTGCTGTGCGCCTCCTCCTCTCACTCTCACTTTTCCCTCTCCCAATCCTTCGCTCCACACAACACAACGCCCACAATAGATTTTGAGGAATCGAGGGTCCTATTGTTAAAGCAGTAAAAGTGATACGCTCGTCCTGGCAAGGAGGACATTCCAATTTTCGCTTGGATGTAGCATCATTCAGTTGCACTGATTAATAACGGCAATAGTCCAGAAGACAAAGCTTACTGGAACTCGTAAGACAAGAAGGCTGCGTGCCACACTGTGAATGAGGAGGCGATCGCAGAATACTCGCAGAAGGAGGCGATCGAACAAAGCGGATTGCCTGTCTGACTTTCGATGGGTTGTGTGCGTGCAGTCATGGTCAGAAGTATTCAGTCTGTAAGGTTGCTTTTGAGTAGCTTAAGTGAGCAGCTTCGGCACACCCGAAGAAAATCTCTAGAAGGCTAAGGAATAACCTTGTGTCATCACTCCCGAAGAGTCTTCGAGCTTCGAGAGTTCCATAACTGCCCGTATACGAGGTCTGTTAGAAAAGTATCCGACTTTATTTTTTTTTGCGAACACCTGATGGATATGAAACAAGCGCGCTTACAGCAGCCGACCTTGAACCCTCGTGCGCATGGACGAATTTTTTCCCGCCTGCCGATAGCGTCAGTGGCTGGGAAGCAGCGTTTGAGTGAGGCTGCAGTGCGCAGTGCTCTCGTCGGTTTTTTGTTGCAAGGAAAATGGCGGAGCGAGAGGAGCAGCGCTACTACCTCAAATTTTGCCAGAAACTTGGCGATAGCCAAGTGCAAACCATTCGAAATGTTCAGACGGCTTTCGGTGATGATGCTATGAGCAGCACACAGATTAAGCAGTGGTGCAACTGGTTTAAAGACAGCCGCACATCGGTGGAGAGCGAGCCACGCTCCGGGCGGCCATCAACATGCCGAAATGACCAGGTAATTGCCGAAGTGAACGCTGTGGTGATGCGGGACTGTTGTGTGACTATCCGAGAAATTGCGGGAGAGGTGGACATCAGCAATTTTTCTGCACATTCCATTATCACGGTAGATTTGGCCATGGAGAGATTGGCAGCGAAATTCGAGCCGAAGCTGCTGACGGTGGAGAAAAAGCAGCTTCGTGTTGAAGTCTCACAGGAGAAGATGGATTCCACAAACAGTTACCCTGACTTCACCGACGCCGTAATCACTAGTGACGAGTCTTGGGTGTACGGGTACGACCCGGAAACCCACAGAGGACGCATTCCACGTCACCAAGACCAAAGAAGGCCCGCCAAGTGCGCAGCAATGTCAAAGTGATGCTGACTGCTTTTTTGACTCCCTCTGTGTGGCACACCACGAGTACGCACCCCACAGGGTCAAAGAATGACTAAATAGTACTACAGGGGTGTCCTCCATCGCATACGTGGTGCTGTGCGGCGCAAGAGACCGGAATTGAGGTCAACAAGAAATTGACGCATCCCTCGCGGCATTGCTCCTGCACATTCCTCGCATTTGATTCAGACTTTTCTGGCGAAAAACCAGACTCCTGTAGTTCAACAGGCTCCTTACTCTCCTGATATGTCCCCCTACGACTTCTGGCTGTTTCCTAAAATGAAGAGGCCATTGAAAGGAGCGCCATTTCAGAAAAGAAACGACATTATGGCTGCAACGACAGCAGAGCTAAATTCCATTCCGAAAAGGGCCTTTTCGAAATACTTCCAACAATGGCAGCACCGCTGGGAGATGTATATGGAGCCCCAAGGAGACTACTTTGAAGGTTATTAGGTTTCTAACGCTCCAGTTATGCCAGTTTTTTTTTCTTCGGCCAAAGGTCGGATACTTTTCTAACAGACCTCGTATACAGCTTAAAGGTAAACGTTCTGTCCTAAAGACTTTTCACCGAGGATGCATGTAGCACAAGTCTCTAGTACGAGTCCACAGTACGTTAAGATGGACGGAGGTGTTCCACAAACAAAACACACATTGCTTTCAGGTCACGATGCTGGAGAAATGTCCTCAATGCGCGCACAACAGAGGACAATTTATTGGGAAAACATAATCTGCCGGTAGCAGCCGAAACGACAGACCAGCGTCCTGTACACACCGTAAGTGTAAACTGCAACAGAAATGCAACCACATCAACTACGCGAGGGTTAAGTACACGTAAAACCTGCTGGGAACACAACGGAACGAACAGGGTGCGGGAATTTAACAAGGTATTGGTGGAGTCGTTGCAGCGTGGAAACACTGCACTGCCTGTTTATCCTTTCACTTCCTCCATGTGTCCCCGTGCTTTCCGTACTGGTGCACAGGATGCCTAGGTAGAAGTGTAACCTCTGAGATAAGGTCTAAATCTGCACAGCGTCGCCCGTGCTCACTGTGCTCACTTTATCAGCAGGCCGTTATACCATTTATTACGCGCAAGACGACAGAGCGAACGGCTCTCAGGGGCGTCTGTTCTTCCCACCATGACTTTATTGCCCGGCCTCTGGTTTGCCTCATGTTAGGCAACTCTGAGCGCGGTGCACAACAAGAGCATGAACGAGAATGTATCGCTTCGAAGCACCCTATAAAAGTATGAGCCAGAATTTCCAATTTCTTGTGCACTAGGAGCTTTAATAAAGTCTCTCTCTATCACTCTGCTGTTCATGTACCGAGGAGTAGGCTGCGAAAGTCACCCTATCACTTCTTGTAGAAGGAAGGCGAATTGGGCGATACATTGTTCCGCAAAAAGGCGATAAAGACGGAGACAAGAAAATGGTAGAGACAGGACGGCCGCTCCACCCTCTTTCTATTGTCGCCGCTTGAACAATGGGCCCATTATTGTCTCCCGTAGACCTTCAAGGACTTCGTTTCGGTTCCTGGTTTCAGCTACCGATGAGAGGCCGGTGGTGTCAAGCTCCTCCACCCAGCGATATTTCTCCGCTCCGGTGACGTAATTGATGACGTCACTGCCCGCCAGCCGATCAAGATTTTTCTATGCAAAAAGCCGCTGCCGGCTTTTTCGGTGCTTCGGTGAGGCTTCTATGCTATCGTATAATACGCGTATATGCCAATCAGATGGCATTTTTTACTGTGTAATGACTTTCCTGGGAGCTCTGATATGCAAATCAGTTCAATGAAGAGCCGGTAGGCATGACTGACATGCATGCTTCTTCCGCTGGAACAAATACCAGCTGACTGGGTCGCGAGGCGACGCAGCGATAGTAGCACTTCCGCACACCGGCCTCCCGCAAAATTTTGTCCCTCTCTGTGCACCGTGTTTCTCCGGCACATTAAGAAACTCGGCATTTGAACCCGAGTCGAATTCAACCTTCTCTGCGACGTTTGTTTAAAACAAATGAGCTCTCTTGAACAAGCATGCCGGCGTACATGTCTCCTTTGTTGCCGTTCCATGCCTTTTACACAGTGCAATGTTTCAGAACCATCAACTCATCACACCGCCAGAAAAAAAAAAAAGTTTATAAAGAGAGGCATTAGAGTCCGCCGTTGGCTCTCAAAAGAGCTCGAAAACTGCCCTGTGCAATCCGACTAACGTTCCTCTAAACGCGGCGTCTCCTCATAAGAGTGATGAGGGCGCATACGCACCTATCTTCTTGTCCGTCCGCAGTTCTCGCACCGGGAGCTGAGCGAGATGAAACGAGAAAAAATGCATCCCCGGACAGAGAGTGATAAATCGCGCCTATTCTTTCCTCTTTCGAAATCACGGCACGGCACGGATACCCCGCAAAACACCGCGAAATAGCGCTCTTAACGCTGCTGCGCGCTGACGGCGTTGCGACTGTGAACAGACGTTGAAACACGAACAGGCGGCTTCGCGGAAGGAAGCGGCAGCGAAGGAGCGAGAGAAGAAAGAAAGAAAGAAAGAAAGAAAGAAAGAAAGAAAGAAAGAAAGAAAGAAGTGGCGAGCAGAGAGAGACGACCGTGAAAAAGGGAAGAAACACACAGCACCCCGAGAGAGCGAAGAAATAAGCAGCGAGCCGGAGATTGAGTAGGCGCAAAAGAGGAGCGGCGAAAAGTTTCTCAAATCTCCTTTTCCGCATTCAGAGAGCGGAAAGAGCGGCTCGTCGTTGTTAGCGCGAACAAAGCGATGAGCAATGGTGGCCTACCGGGCGAGCCGCCCGCCGTCTTGTGACACCGGCGTAAACCCGCGCTGGCATCGACATCAATAACGCTGCTGTCAGCGCGCCACACGGCGCACAGAACGGAATCAAGCCCCGTGTAAGCGGGTGCTCAGGAAAGAGAGGAGGGGGAGCGCTGGGATGCGTGTGGCACACCACTCCGCGCTGTGGGGGGCTTTATAATACGCTTATAGTGAGTGGGGCTCCGAGCACCCACTCGGTCTGCTATGCCCCTCGCAGCCCGCGCGGGGCATAATACGGCGCGGCGCCTCATGGAGTGGCAGTGAGACCACTCGCCACTGCTCGGCTGAATACATGGATGCCGGCATCGCGGACTTGGTTCTGCCTGCTCGATTGCTCGATGCCGTTCTTCTCTTCTCCACTTTCATAGCTAACTTGTTACGCACGCATGCACACTAGCCTCAATGGTTTTGCTTCCTTCGCGATCACTTGGTACTGCAATTCTGTAAAGCTAGAAATTCACAATTCACAACCTGTTTCTAATGCATAATATGCACTGTATGTCAACACTCTCTTATCCAGTCGATGAATCAGATGGCATCAATAGAAAACATCGGTGTCGGTATAGTAATGCTGGATAATGGATAATGCTGGACCCACCTGGATAATTATTCTGGTCCAAGTTCACGCACGGAGCACGTGTGTAATGCAGTATAATACCCATGAGGTAATGGTTGGAGCTGGAAACAGCCATGCATTTATGGGCGTTCACAGCATACACAGGCACGTACAGCGCATGCATACTGCAAACTCGGCCTCGTATGCAAGGATGCTAGGTGAGCACTGATCAATGTCAGTCCAGTCAGCTTTGGAAAAGAGCATGCGTGAAGAAAAGGAGGGAGTAGTAGACGAAGATAGCCTCGAAGAATATACGGGCACCTGTGGGATCTCCCTAACTGCAACGGAAAGAAAGGAAACGGTACCCTGCTGCACAAAGGAATACTTAACTGAATTCTGTGAGTAAGGAACGCATATGCATTATGGATTAACCTGCAAACATTTAATATATAGCAGTTTGGTATGATATACGTGCTTGCGTTGTTATATATTTTGTTTACTCAGCTGCGTTCACAGTGCAAGAGTCGGAGGAGGTGTTGCAACTTCTTTACACAATCGTAAGAAGACATGTTTTGACGTTTGGATGACGTCGAAAGCAAGTGAAACGCGGTTATGACATCACAGCTCACTGACGCGCAACCTTGCTGAAATAAAAGTCAATTGGTGCCTTATAGTAAATTCTAACTCATCTCCAACCAAAATCTTTAATTTTGAAACCCAACGTGTCGGAGCGAGCTCGGCTTCTTCTTCAGAAGTGACTTGGGGCAGTAGCTGGCGTCGTTAAGTATGCATGGAGTTAAGTATGCATATCCCCCCGCACATAGCTCTCTCACCAAACCCCAAGAGGTTGTGTGGAGACAACGCCAGACGAACCCCAACCCCGCGGTTATGCCCGCATATACCCTGGAATTTGGCAAAGCCAATTTGAAGAGCTTTCAGAAGCGTTTTTTTCCCCGTTTGATACCGCGAACAACGATGATGGTTCTGAAATTAAAATAATAATAATAATAATAAACTGGACTCGTTTTCAATTTGGACAGCCTTCAACTTTGTAGTTCATTCATGTGTCCGAAAACCAAAATTAAGGAAGTCGATAAGATAATTTTAGTCATTTAATCGTCTTTTTATTGCATTCTACCAAGCAAATAACGTCCAACCTACTGTAAAATGGTAAAATGAACCTGCAGAGATTGCACTGAAGTGTTTTTCACGGCTTTTAAAAGCCGCGAAAGAAGAAAAAAACTGTACTGAATAATTTGAAGCATCCGGTAGAACCGAAATTCCGTTGTATAGATTTTAGTCCCAAAACCAGTGAAAGTCACGGAATTTCTTCTTTTTTTATATATATCTATACAAACGAGCGCTACAGCAGGATACTCTTTCAAATTTAGCCCGGGCGCCGTACAATGGCCCTTCCACCCATAAAAGGTCAATCGGCGCTGCTAGGCAGCGTTTGCCATGCACACTTTTGTGAATAAAGTTTGTCGTGCAACGAATACCTCGCTTTTCGTAAAATCTTCTTCACACGCAAACAGAAAGAAGACACGCCCGAATTATAAGACTACGTGCAAGACCCCCCCCCCCCCCCCCCCCCGTTTTTCCCCCACGGCGGAGAAGTTCGAGACACCGGGAAGACGATCGTTGTGCAGCGCCTACCGCTCCCTCATATATAAGACCATATGGATCACATCCACAATTGACAGCACGGAGATGAACACTGGAGCTTTCTCTTTCAATACACTTCTCCTGCGACAGCTACGACATCATAATGCCCAGCAAAAAGGCCCTGACCCTGCTATCGCTATAAAAAGCGTCTTAACCGTGTTCGCGAAATTGCCAAGCACGTAAGCGGTGTGGTCGTAATCCACACAACCTCCCAACAGCGCACAAGTGAGGAGAACCGAAAAATACCTCGCGTTTAAAGCAAAAAGCGCGACCCCGAGTGCCTTCGTACACACCTCCATCTCCTCCCAGCTTCACGTGTGGCAAGCGCGGCCAACATTCAGCGGTAGGCCGCGCCAGCCGGTGTGGTTCGCAGGTGGTGCGTCCGCGTGGCGTCAGAGGTCGCTAATAGCCTCCGCGCTCTCCCCGGGCGCGAAATAAAGAGCGCGGATGGGGATGGATGGGCCTAATGACCGCCTCCGGGAGCTCACCCCCGCTGCCGCTATATGCCGAAGCGCTGACCGCGTTCGCAGTGCCGATTGATTTAGCGTGGGAGGTCTTCTCCGCGCAGCAGTGGAGAGATCAATGAGGCGAGCTCCTCTCTCCGTGGTCGGGACGCGGAGGAGCTGTCTGTACGTTCGCAGCTTGTGCGCACAGCGCGGGGCGAGTGGACGCGTGTTTAATGATGTCGGTGATTGCGTGGCGCGGAGTGATATCTGAGTGGAAATACGGCGGGCAGCCAGCGAGGCGTATGAAAGCGAAGAGCACAAGCGAGATGTGTCTAACGGAAATAGCGAAGTGTTTTGCAACGATGGTTGCGCTATGTCTCCTTCCACACTTATCGCCAAGACAGAAAAATAAAGTTAATAAAACGGCTTTGAAGGACGAAACAGCCTGCGACCAAGCAGGTGTGCTTAAGCCACATCCACCCTGCAGTTTGTTCAGTGTGGCCGCTAATGCTCCTTCCGTGCCTACGAATGTGAAAGTGCGAATATCAGTGCTTGTCTTGGTTCTACTGTACACAGGTATGGGCTGACATCCCGAGTACTGGTAAAACTGTTTTCTTAACTTTTTCCCCTTCTCTACAGTGAGGCAATGAACGCATTCGCTAGGCCTGAGATGCTGAACTCACCACCAGCGGGTCAGCTTTTTAGTTTCCCATCAGAGTGTTACTCTGGCAGTTCTGTGTTGAGCGCCAACCTATTTAGCAGGTTACGCGTAACGCCTTCAAGATATATCTCTCAGGCGCGATGATGAAAGCGCCGTGTTCATGCACACGCTCGCGCGCGAACACACACACACACACACACACACACACACACACACACACACACACACACACACACACACACACACACACACACACACACACACACACACACACACACACACACACACACACACACACACACACACACACACACACACACACACACACACACACACACACACACACACACACACACACACAAACACACACACACAAACACACACACACAAACACACGCACACGCACACACGCACACACGCACACACGCGCACACACACACACACACACACACGCACGCACGCACGCACACACGCACACACACACACACACGCACGCACGCACACACGCACACGCACGCGCGCGCGCGACCAGCGAGTATGTACACGGAGGTTCTCGTTCAGCCGACGAGGGCGCATCACATCGATGCCAATCCCTTATATGTAGTCTAATCCCATTTCAACGGCTTACGGTAAGGGTGTTGTTCGCTTCGCTGACAAGCACAACACAAGGGGTGCCACATACGTCGTCAACATGGCACCGCCAGCACAGCTTATGTCGACAGCGTGTCGCCAACATATGGCGAGCCAACCCCGGAATTGGCGTTGGTATACAGTTTGCTTACGGCCAATTAAAACTTGGAATAATGTGCCACAAGAAATTAAGACCAGTACATCCATACGCTCATTATAAACTCCCTTTGATACATCGTGATGGCAACGATTGTTATTGCATCCCTACATTGACTGTTCCTTACTCGGACATTGATTCCGTTTCAGTCTTGGTCAGTTTTTTTTTGCTGCAGGCTTATTACACTCTTGTAGTTAAGCGATATTCTTCTGCCGAGTCACACTCGTGCTTTACCGCTCAACTGCTAACTACAAGAGGCCCATCAACAGTTATCAATAACCAAGTGACTTATTTCTGTAGACTTTCGTCTAAATTCGCTACCGTTTATGCCCGATAATAAAACTTAAAACAGTCCGAACTTCTGCCACCGCTCATAGAATAACACCTGCACATCGGCGAAAGGTTTCCCACGTATTGCAGTATAAAAGTTAGAAAGCAGCGCAGAGAAGAAATTTTTTTGGAACTGCCTTTATAGCTCTCTTCAACTTTTCAGGCTTTATACTCCCTTTCCAACTAGGGAAGATGACCCGATAAAGCCCGTACATTCGAGAGCAATATAAGAGAGAACATAGTTTGAATAGTCATTTATTGATTATTTCATAATCATGTTGACTATTTTCAAACTAGTTTTCCTCTTGGCGCATGTCGAAAAGTAATTGTCAAATTCAATAGAGAAATAATCAGAAAATTCGCACTTTTGTGAGAAAAGTTTGCTCCGTCTCAATCTCACGACTGTAAATTTTGTGAGATTCAAATTACCTCTCCCCCCCCCCCCCCCAAAAAAAAAAAAAAAAAATCTCGGCTCAAAAAAGCCCTCTTTCGTTGGCGAACTGGCTCATTCCACCAGCTTTTACGCGTTTGCAAGGGAGCTTTGGTTTTCCTAAAATCGAACCTGGCGTTTCATTCAAAACGTTTTGCCTTTCTTTTCCTTCGCGACGGATATATTCTGCCTTGACATAAATTGGTGCTCAGTCAAAGACTATAGCGGATCTTTATCTGGCTTTTCCCACATTCCTCTCTTTTAGCTCTTTCATTTCCCGCTGTAGATAGACCCCATCCTATCCCTAAAAAAGAACAAGTAGAGGAAATAATTTAACTGTCAGAAAAGGAGACAGCGTCTTTATGCCAGTTAAACGTAAAAGTATTAGTGATACTTGCTATTTCTCGGAGAGAGAATGAAACATTTTTTTTTTTTCGTTTCTTCAACCACTTGGCCTGTAGCACCTAGCTATAAATTTTCCTTCATGTACGTGCCTGTTTACAACACAGTACTGCCCCTCAAGCTTTATGAATAAATGCATGAACGTAAAAAGAAAGGAACACTGATACTAACGGCAAAAGAGTAAACAACGCCACCATCGTCACCTTCGTTGAGAAATTTCCAACTCCATTCTTTAGCGCGAGCTTTGTTGCACAACACACCTTAGTGAGAAGAAGCACGCTTTACAGGCAATACAGCTGGAAGAGGCGAGGAAAGCGACGGAGCGAAAAGCCTTAAACCTAGGATTATTACCTGGGATGCAGATTCATTTGCGTTTATTTACGTTTTCATACATATAATTCACATTAAATTTGAAACTAATTTATATAAATAATTTATTCTACGTGCCAATGCTGCGGCTTGGCTGTAGGTAGGCCGTAGTTGAGGTATCCGGATTACCTAATTTCGTCCAGCAAGTGTTTTTTTACCTGCTCAGAAAACTAAGTAGACTGGCGTGCTTGCAATTCGGTCACACCGTCCACGAATTGTACGCACTACCTGGTGCTGAAGAGCAGAACGTCGTAGCCACTGATTTTCGGTCAACTTTGCACGCCTACTTGCGCGGCTTAAACGAGACTGTCCGCACACGGCTGCTTGCATGTGCTAGCCTTACCAACAGTGCCTAGGCTCACATGGATTTTTTAAAAGCCATTCTTGCAAGTCGGGCCAGGCTTACTGCCTCTTTCATCGACAACTCCGTGAATCTTTATCGTTTACGTTTTCTTTCTTTAGAACAGCTCAATGAAGGCTTCGTTATATTTAACGGGATGCGCCGTCGGCAGAGAACATTTGAATGCCCTTCGACTGTCAATGGCCGCCATAGTTTGACAGACTACGCTGTTTCATTTATCTTGTTTCGTATTCTTCTTTGGTCCAAGCGGTAATCCTATTTAATTAAGAACTCTAGTTTAGACACTAGGTAAAGGGTTGTCTTCATGCCTCGCAGTATGCTTCCGATTCCCCCGGCTTTATTAAGCAGAGCTACAAAAGGCCCGTGCCTAGCGCTGCAGCCGACCTCGGCGCTCGATAAAACACTCTCCCTCTCTCTCTGCGTCGCGCCCGTGAGAGCAAAGCGCAGCAATCGCTCGACGTCGCCGTGTCGCGATCAGCTCGCGTGCGCGGAGCCAGGAGCTCCGCGTATCCCGTAGCTGCTCTGTCGCGATCGCTGCCTCCGGAGCGGCGGCGCCCCGAATGGCCCGAGGAAGAGGAGAAGGGCTCCAGAAGAGGAAGGGAGAGCTCCGCTCGACCGAAGCGTCACCGCGGGGCGGAGCAATTTGGGGACGACCGTTTATTGGCTGGTCGGGAAACGAGCGCCGCCAAGAGCCGGAGACAAAGGAAGCGCCACTAAATTAGGGAGAAAGGGGACCGGGAAGGGGGTGGAATGAACGGCGATAAAACGTCCAGATGCGCGCCCGGCGAAAATCAACGGACGGAGAACCCGGATTGCGATGAAGCAGGTCTTTTTACCGGCGGACTGTCTTTACGATTATTTTTTTTTTTACTTTTCGTCACGCTCCCGATTAACAAATGTGAAGGAGCGACTCTCTGGCGTTTCATACTGTGGGTGGAAACGAACCTGTCACCTCACTTCTAAACCGGCGAAGTTCGGCACGTCGTTGAATTCATTGCTGATAGATTGGCAATGTCGCGTTTTTCTGCCATGAGTACAGGAGGCATCCCTCCCACAGTAGCTGTCCTTCATTCCCTAAAGGGAGCACAGCGATGCGTTAGCTGACAAAAACGCACAGTATTTTCTGCTCAATAATTCGCTTAATTTCATATCTCCCACTAATCAAACTGCCTTTTTCTCTAAAAGGCTGAAAGATAAGTCAATCCTTTTTATGTGTCGCACTTTCTGAAATGATTCGGACTATGATTCAGCATTCATAAATTTTTCTCTCTTCATTCGCGTCGCCGATGCGTATTGCCCAGTTAAAATACTCGAAATAATTAGGGATTTTCGCGTAAATCATTTACATGCGACTTAAATAGGGTTCAAGCGTGAATACAAGATATTGGTGAGAGAAAATTCAGCGTGCCTGAATTTTTAGACCGCACTCTTACCTTCAAGAGCTGCTAATACAAGTCACATCGTTCGATAAGACACACGGGCAAAATTCTTAGCTTGTATAACAAACAATACAGCACATTCAACGCGCGAAAAGAAAGAATAAAAACAAGAGATTAGAGATAGGATCTGATGAAGAACAATTTGTGCAGGAGGGACACTCTACCGTTTTATTTTCCAGACGCACTGCGCAGTTAACATTCACTACTAAACGCTCGCCTACGCGCCTCGTTTGGCGATCGATTGGATATGAATTATGGAAGTTTAACGTCCCGAAGCGACTCAGGCTATAGGGATGTTGTAGTGCTTCGGCCACCTGAGGTTCTTTAACGTGAACTGACATCGCACAGTACGCGGGCCTCTAGAATTTCGCCTCCATCGAAATGCGACCGCTACGGCCGGGATCGAACCCGCGTATTTTGGGTCAGCAGCCGAGCGCCATAACCACTGCTTCACAGAGGCGGTTCGAATGGTGATTGAAAAGCAACGGGTTGTTATATAGCCTTACTACGCTCTATGTATATGAGTGTCACCTGTAGTTACTGTATTTATTTCTCAGTGTCGTTAGTTGTGCGGTGCCTCTAGCAGCTTAGTTAACACACCTATTATCATCATTATCGCCAACCTTGTACCAGTTACGTGAGTGGTGTTAAATGTAGGGGTGCGTCTAGACAAGCAGAACCCTGCACGCATTTATCCTGCTCTGACGTCCATGAAACTCGTGGCATGCAGCCGCGCTGCCACTGAATAGAACCGGAGGTGCGCTCGGTACAGCTCCGGCACCAGTACGCCTCTCTATCGCGGCACCACGCGGTGGTTCACTGACGCCTTTCGTACCATGCAGAGAGATAGGGCTCCTGTGGTTTCTCATTAGGCGCCACTCTACTGCCTGAGGTCGTCATGCTCACGCGATAAGTTGTGATGGCGTCGCATTTTTCTCGCGTCCATCATTAGGTACTTCGAACCTCTGTTTACCATACTCCTTTTATCCGCTCTAGTCCCTCCTTCCTAGTGGAACAACTAATCCCAATTCTCCTCTGGTTAACCTTTCCGCCTTTCCTCTCTATTTTTGCTGCGGATTTTGTTCTGTACTTCACTTTATTCGGATCCGATTGTTTTACTACTCATGCGGGGATTATGTTTATTATCAATCCCGAGGCTATTATCAGACTACCGTGAATCTCGCAGAAGGTGGCTTCAACATAGCCTGCACAGTACGTCGAGGCCTTCTGACGAACGTTTCGAATGAAAAAAAAAAATAAAGGCAGAATGCGCTTTGCCTTGTTTGTCTAGATTTCAAAGAAAGACAAATACGTGATGGGCACCCCATTGTTCTTTAAGAATATCTGAGTGAGGCCTTACTGCGCAGTAGTACCTGGCACTAAAAAAATCTTAAACCTCTCTAACCTGAACATCTCATCACCTTATAAACTAGTTTGCTCGGTTAGACTGCCGTTTACTGGGGCTGAAGAGGTAATATAAGGAACTCTACTGCGAACGCGGTGTTCTCAAATGCACAGAAGTTCTAATGAAACGGAAATAAAATATGAACCAAGCGGCGAAAATTCGCGCTCATACATACAGTCAACTGGTCATACAGCGGCTTCAGCCCGGTTCTATGGGTTTGCCTTACTTGAAAACTACTCGGTGCCCATCTCATTCGCTTCGAATTCCCGTTCGTTCTGCGAATCCACTTCTGCACGCCGCCGCTGCGTTCGAAGTAACTACCGCTTCCGCAGTGTTTATATGGCCCGTCATAAGGCTCGTAACAATTTTCCTCGTACCACTGGCCACCCGAGCACGTCCCTTTAGTTTAAAGAGAAATCCATTAGCGCGAGCATTTCGCCGAGAATCAGCGCAAGCGGAGAAGAAAGAGCGAACAAGCGAGCGAGATTTTTCTCCACCGAAACACGGGAGGAGCTGAACAAGACGCGCAAAGACAGGGACAGCAGTGCCGTTCGGGGGCCATTACCTTTTGTTTCAGCAATCACAGAGCCGAACTTTATTGTTCCATAAGGCGTCCCAGGAGAGCGAAACAAACGATCCAGGGCTTCAAGTCCGCAAATTGCCCGCGGCTGCGCGCCCCGCGGGGTTTTTCGCGGACGCCTCGTAACGGCGGTGCTCAGGAAAGGAAGGGGGGATGAGTGCCTGAAGGGGGGGGGGGGGGGGGGGGGGCAGCAGGAAGCTTTATTCCCCGGAACAACTCGCAGGCTGCGAGAGGCACTAGTTGGCGCCACTGAGCGAGAGAGAGAGCCCTCTACCGGCCAGCGCCGTCGTGTTCGTGGTCGTCGGAAACCGCAATGGGCCTCAAATGGCCCTTTCACCAAGTAATCAAACCGCGCCGAAGCAGCGGCTCGCTGGTCTTTCTCTACCTTTATACCTTTCCCACCACCACCCTTCCTCCTCGTCTTTCTGCCCCCTGCCAAACCAGAGTTACGGCTGGTCAGAATGACCTCCTCCCCTCCTCTACGTTTTCACTCTTTCCCTCGAACCTTTTCTGCCCTTCTTTTCACTTTCACTTCGTCCACCGTTTTGCCGACCACTTTTTATCGTTCCTGTCAGGCGCTCTCCGTTCTCGTTGTCGTTGCCTGCGCGATCAGGGATGAGTTTAAAAGAAGGGAAGCTGTGCTTCTTTTATCTACGTAAGCTCGGAGTTATTTGCCATGGTTGTTTAGCTCGGACCAAGGGCACTGCGCTTACTCAGCGGGCTATATTGTTGGACTGTAAGCTGTAACATGATGCCTCTAATCGGTGCCCGTGCGGTAGCTAACTACCATTAAATAAATGTCAGAGCTCCGTCGCGCGCATAGGAACGAGGTGTCAGAGAGAACATGCATTCAGACTGCATAGAAAAGAAAAGCGAAGAACTCCGAAGAAATCGAACCAAGTGCATGTTGCTAGAGGTCATATCAATTATTGATTAGAATTTCTTTAAAAAAAAATGCCTAGTGAACCCGATGAGAATATATTAACGGTGTACTTGTCAGGTACCGCTTTCAGCACTTTGATGTCAGCGAGAAAGATTCAGGGCGTCGTGAGAAATGTTCATTCAATATGGATGTGTCCGCTTACACGTGCTAACTTTCCCCATTCCCTGGGAAGGAAAATATACAAAAAGCACGCGAAATATGAAAAGTACGCGACACCGCGGCTCACTCGAAACCTTTGTGATTATGGCGCCCTCCTGCACAATGTGATGACAAGAAGTCCTTAATAACTGCAAACATCTGTAGGCTGGCTCACTACACATCAGGCACGCAGCCAAAGGGGGAGTGGGAGTAAGCGCTTGCGGTGTTATAGGAAAGCAGAATACTGTCGTCGATTTTTTTTGCAAATATATTGGCGCTGCCGTTAGAAGGACCTCGGAGTAAACTAGCGGTTTAATTTTCATGGCCCACACTAAATAATTTCAGAAGTTATTGCTCGTACAATATTCGTAAGCATTTCTATGGACCCTCATAACTGCCTTATTTATGACCATCAGAGACTTTCGATGAGTGAAAATTTTTGTTCGCTGCATAGTGTCGTGGCTAAGTCTCGTGGTTACTAGAGACATCAGTATTGAGTACATTGCTTCCACTTGCAGCATTGAAATAATTGCTGTAGTTTGAAGTGTCTTAGATCACAGTGGATAACGAAACATGCGATCTAGACTACCTGATTGCTCACTGAATTGTCACGATGCCGCACGAGTAGCATAAACACTAACTTTAGTATGGTATACGATGGATTACGAAAGTAAAACATTTGAACGCTCGGGAAAGCTGCTTTTAGCAAGGATCGCACATAGAAGTAATTTGAGGCGCCGATGCAAGGGGAATTTCTCCTACCCTAATCATGAAAAAAAAATCGACTGATAATAAGGCAAAACAAGTGACGTTAACGAAGCTTAGGCTATCGCATTTCCTTATTGATTACTCGTAGCTGTCATGCGCACACTCGTTCCTTCACGCTCGAATACTTACTCTTCGAGTTCCTCTGTCACCAGGAACAAAATAAACTGGAACACCTATTTATATTACGCATTGGCAGTGCGACAGCATGAGAAGCTGTTGATGTATAAAACGGAAGTGACGGCACTTCCGGTTTTGTGACCTCACTTCCCTTACAAAAATCAGATAACTTTATTACCAACAACACCGTGACATTTTTCTTGATGATGCTTCTAACGCTATCGTACTAAAACCACACACCGCGACCCGAAGCGTGCCGGACCCTCTTTTTTTTCGTCCCGAAGTGCTGAGTTCAGGCCTAAAAGGCGAGGCGCAGACCAACGCGGGCGGCGTTGCAATGTCGGGATTCATGTCGCTACTCGACAGAAGTAACGGACAGCACATTACCAAGATTTCCCAGCGTTTTGGGCGTTCGCTTCGTACCCCTACCTAAAGTACCCCTACCGAACATGAAGCGACACCATACGGTAGGTTGAAGAATCAGAGTATGAACTTTCGCATACTGGCACTTTGTTTTTTTTTGGGGAGCTAATTTTCAGGGCTGCTGAACTTGGTTTCGTTACCAATTTGCTATCACCGGTGTTTAATTATAGTGTGCGTTTCATTAGGGTCAGTGCTTCTTTGTAGTGGCGTTTTATAGTAGCCGGTGTTTCGTTCTAGCCAGTGCTATAGCAGTCGACGAGTGAAGCGGTGGCTCAGGTGTAGTGCGGAAGCTCCCCCTAAACTCCCCCTGCCACGTGCCACGGTTGGCAGGTGTAGGCTTCACACAGACGCCGGACAGTTTTCGCCGTCGTGGTCCTCTTAATGTTCTCGCATTAAAAAGAACAAAAAGCAAAAGAAGAAAACGCATCACTCGCCTAGCACAACCTCCCACTGAAAGAAACGTCGCCCGTTTTTTCTTCTTTTTTCTTCTTCTCTTCTCTCGATGTTCTAAGCGCGCTTAAAAGCATTTCCCTCAAGTGGCAGCCAGAAGCGAGAGCAGTTGGACGCTCATAGGAGCGGATTGGTACCATTTTCGTTCCCAAAAAGCCCCGCGCGCGCGTGTCGCTGTATAAACGTTGAGCATGACTACATTATGCGCCCGTTTCGCTTCTCTTCACGGCTGTGCAGAGCTGGGAAACACGCCAGCAAATCGTTGAGCAGCGTTTGCACCACTGCCACGCGTCCTCAACGTCGATCGAAATCACATATATGCATGAGCCCATCCGTGAAACCAAAAAGCGTTTTTTCCCTTTAAATGGTTCGTTCGCTGCGACGTTCGCTCGTGGCTCGTATACGCGTAGTGAGACACTGGAAGCACAGGTCTACCACCGGAAACGATCCGACGCACATCCTGTGTATAGCGCGCAAACAGTGTACACGCGCGCTACAGCGGTTATAGAGGTTTGAGTGCTTATACAGCTCGTATACTGCGATGCTTCTATTACGCTTTTATATGTCGGTAATGGTGGGGAATGGCGAATCGTATAAATGCATGATGCACTTTAGCATGCCATTTCCATGCATGCATTGATACACACTCCGACGGACGGAAAAGTGGCACGGTCCGCGGTGAAATCGTACGTCACTGCCAGAATGTGTATAGAGGAATAAATTTTGCGGTTTAAAGGTGTAAGATGTGTTCGACTATACGCACAAAATTAAATCTGTCGGAAATGATGGACTCTTAGTTCCGCGTGGCTTCACCAATCAACTTATCAGTGCGCTTCGCCGAATTTGCTTCTGTTAGATTGTGTGACAAGGCTACTCAATATTACACGTGATGAACCAGATTTTTGTATAGTGTTAGGGCTAAATTAGCCAAAACTTAAAAATGACCCGCTTTGAGTACACGAACTGCTGCCGACACTCCCTGCAGCAAGTGAATGGACGGACACTGCTTACGTGAATTGTATCTTCTAGCCAGCCTACCTGAAAGGGTGACACTGGTGGCTTCTTCCATCATCTCCATCAGCATCATTAGCATCAGCATCATCAGGATTACATCCACTGCGGTACAAAGGTCGGCGATAACTTGGACTTACCAGGAGAATACAAATGAAGGGAAAAGAGGTGCTCAATATGACATTCATGACGGAAGCCAACGGAAGCTGTTGGCTTATGTCATGCAGATAGCAGCGATGTACGCTTAACCTGACATGTTTACGTAAAAGCGTACTGGCGCTAAAAAACGGAGACAACACACACAACAAGACAGGACTGGCGCCAACTTCCAACTGAGTTTATTCACGGAAAAACCACTTAATAACCACACGGCATGCAAACAGATAAAGGCAAACCAGATACAAGGGGCGATTTAATAAAGACACACGTGCCAAAAAGACCAAAACAATGATTATAACGCTGACAAAGACCCACTAAGAAAACTAATCTCCTCATCTGACAGCGACACAGATGGCTTGCTTATGCAGATATTGCCCCTCTGCTTTATGTAATATGCTTCTATTACTTCACGCTCTTATCTGTCTTTAGACCTTGCAGTGAATCTAGTGTTTTGAAAACCGGGACGGCATTTGCAGCTTTTGCAGTGAGTGGCCATGTGGCTGCCATTGCCATTTTTTACAGCAATCTTGTGCTGCCTCACTCTTTCATTGTAGCACTGACCTGTCTGGCCAATATATTCCTTACCGCAGCTTAGAGGAACAACATACACAACATCAGCCGTGCATTCAGTGGCGCGGATTTGGTGTTTCTTTTTGCACTGCCTAACCATTCTTGCTTTGTTCAAGGTGCAAACCCGCGACAGCATGCAGGGAGCAGAAAGCACCACATTGATCTTATACCTGCTGGCCACTTTCTTCAAGTTGTGCGAAAGCCGATGAATATAGGGAATCACCACTGTCGGTTGTTTTTCTTTATCCTTGTTTTTTTTTTACCCTGTTCACCCTTCAACGTCCGCTTGCGCTTCTTGACCAGGTCCTCACTAATACTAGTGATGAAGTGTTCTGGATACCCGGCTTGATGAATGCGTTCAATATAAACTCAGTTGGAAGTTGGCGCCAGTCCTGCCTTGTTGTGTGTGTTGTCTCCGTTTTTTAGCGCCAGTACGCTTTTTGCGTAAACATGTCATGCTACAACCAACCAGCTCTTATCAAAGTATGCTTAACCGTCTGTCTTATGGCTCCGATGGACACTGCGGTCGCGTCGAAGCCTCCAACAGCTGAGTTCGCGTTTTAAAGGCCCCTACGCGAAGCTTCGCGGAAAAACTCAGGGGACACTTTGGCTCTCTAAAGTGCTGCAAGGCGAAGGCGTTTCCTGGCGCACTGTTTGTTTTTATTTATTTATTATTTTCTAATCTTTTTTTGCTCTTTTTCTTAGTTTTATTGTTTTTATTTTCATTTATTATTATTATTTTGTTTTTATTTCTTGTTTATTTTCTTATTTTATTTTTATTTTCCCTTTTCTTGACTTTTTGCCTTTTATTTTATTTATGAAACCCATGCATTCACTAGATGCGCCTTTATTCATGCTCGAACGTTGAGCCTTCGTGGCGGAGTGGTAGTGTATCCGCTTCAAATGCCAAAGGATCTAGTTCGATTCCCATCCTCGGCGCAGTTTCTTTTCAAGCAGTGACGCCGAAAGGCGGACAAATCTGCCGACGCGTCTGCCGGTCGACACGGCTGCCGACAGCGTCTGCTAACGATAGTATGAGGCATTAAAGGCTTTCGCCTTAATGTCTCTTTGCTTCACCGTATACTCGCATACACTCACTTACGCATACACAGTCCGCCTCGGGCAGCGATATCGCTCAGGGTCCGCGGGATGCGCGTCCCATTCGCCGAATCGGTTTGTTTTACTGTTCGCGTCGGCTCCCGTAGCCTAAAAGCTCCGGTCCATTACTCCGTACCGCCGTCGGGGGAGCGCTGTTTCGCATGAAAGGAAACAAGAGACTGTGCGTTTCGCGATTTGCCTTCCTGAATGATACTCACCATGTTTGCAGCCGCGCTGAAGAAGTGGCGGCAGCGCCGTTCCTAAAACAGTGTAGGACACCCGTTAGCCACCATTTTTCCTCTGTTTTTTTTTTCTTTTTGCGCGCCCATAGAACAGTTTTCTTTTTGTTGTTGTTGATGGTGTCAGAATCCAGCGATGCGTATAGCTGGCACTATAGTGTCTTTATCGTCTTATTCCGTTTTTCAGCCCATCAAGTACGACTTTGTCATCCGACACGCCAAGCCTGAAAGAGAGAACCCCTTGCAATATATACTCGATATGTCCAAAGTTGCAGCTTGTGTTGCGCGAAGGCTTTCAGGAAGACTGCGGTTATGTGAGCGATTTATTTTTATTTGCACAGCGTTGACCCAGAAAAACTGCGGATTGAGGATTGAGCCCACCTGATTGCCACGTGTAGCTAAAGCACACGAGGAAAACAGCACCCAGTCCGTTTGGAGATGGCATATATGTCGCTACCGATCCAGTGCGCTTTGTTGGAGAACTGAGAGCAGTGGGAGAAGGAAGTGCAATTTATTATTTTATCGTATTTCGCTTGGTAGTTTAGTAGTTAGAATGGTTATCTTTAGGTGCTACCTCTCTCTCTCTCTCTACTCACACACACACACGCACGCACACGCGCACACACACGCACGCACGCACGCACACACACACACACACACACACACACACACACACACACACACGCACACACACACACACACGCACACGCACACACACACACACGCACGCACACACGCACGTACACTCACACACACACACACACGCGCACACACACACGCACACGTACACGTACACGCACACGCACGCACGCACACGCACGCACGCACGCACGCACACACAACGTAGGTACTCGATTTTCTCGTAATGGGACTAGTAATTCTTTCTCAATAAAACTTTCTGTTCGCCAAGTCTGAGAGAGAAGGAGACACAGCGCGCGTGCACCTGCGTCGCCCGGTGAGCGATCCAGCGGCCAACAGTTGCGCGCACCGACGCGAGCAATCACGCGCTGGTCAGCGAGATGCGCCACGAAGCGTTACTAAAGCGACAAACCACCGATAGAAGCGCGAAAGCCACGAAGCCGCAGGACGCGTGCGGACCGGCACTTCGGTGAAGGTCTGTCCGTCCATTAGTACAGCCGGCCGCGTGCAACCAGTCACGTGCAATGGCGCACGCGACGCCGGTTGAGGCCACGCGTCAGCGTGACGGCCACGTAGATTATCCGCTCGGAAGCCACGATTTCAGACTGTATATACGTGCTGAGCGAAAGGCGAATGGCGTCCGCAGAGGCCACTTCATTTTGAGCTGCATGAAGACTTTGGATGACATCCTCTGCAGTGGGCGAATTTTTATGAACGCAGAATGCAACAAATGTCCGTGTTCCGAAACTTTAGAGTAGGCTGAAAAGCGGGAAGTAGTCGAAAACGGTACGGAACAATCCACAACGGAATGTGGACTTCTGAGCTCGATCCGACCTCCTACCTTCCACAATGCACACTATATTATGCGATAGAATAGGAGCCTCGTCGGAGCAAAAACCCGCCGTCTGCCGGCGTAGTCGCACCCTGTAGAATCGGTCGCGAGCGGGATTCGAACACACGGCGGTGCGAACAGATCAACTTCGCCGGCCGTTGCATTATATCATTACTCAATCGCCACGTACCATCACGCGTGTTAAACAGTTGGTCGCTTGCGCTGTTCTTTGGACGTCATCGTCTTTAACCAGTTTCATTCGCTTCCAAACGCAATATGCAATAGAGGCGCAATAAAGTGCCATCTGATATGCATGAAGCGGAACGGCATGGCAGGAGATTTGAACCACCGCAAGAAGGTTGCATAAAACAGTAAGAAGCGCTCCGCTCGAGGCACAAATTGCATGCTATCACATTCTGCCGCTTCGCGGTTACATTGATCGTCCCACTAATTTTTTTTTCACAGATGTGCACTTAATTGGACCACGTACGAGGACAGCAAGTGTGTTACGTTGATGCAGAGTGGCGTCGCAAGCGTGAAGATCCCTAATCGCAGAGGACAGAACACGTCGTGCGCAACCGCGCAGCCCACCGTGAGAAACGTGACCGAAGCCGGCAGCAGCCCAGCTTTCGAGACACCGAGCAGCGTGAAAAGGGAGGGGGGCTACGGCAAAAGTGGGGTGGAGGGGGCACGTGTGCGGATAACCGCGACGCGCACGCGATGCACACAAGGGCTGACCGCTCTTGGCCAGCGGCTTACCCTGCAGCAGCCCGCGGCACGGGTTTAGCGCAGAAGCAGCGCTTTCATACCCCCTCAAAGCGCTCGGCCGGGAGGGAGGATTTTTAGCAGAGCTGCACGAACATATGCTTTACGCGCACACGTGTCCGGCTAGTGCACGCGAAAGCAGTCGGCTTTGACTGTATTTATTCGCGCGCATTAACTTCATGAGAGCTGAAGCTTCGACGAGTTGTTGGTATTGTGATCATTCGTACAACTGCAGCCAGTGTTTCTCCCTTCTTTCTTTGGCACGGTTCCTGACAGAGTAGATGAACACTTATGGTTCTACGATTCCCAAGCACCGCACAAGCGGTTTCGGTGAATGCTTTAGCGACGAATGAAAGACATTCGTAGCCGCGCAGTGGTCCAGTGGTTACGATGCTCGGCTGCCGACTCGAAAGACGCGGGTTCGATCCCGGCCGCGGCGGTTGAATTTCGATGGAGGAGAAGTGCTCGAGGTCCGTGTACTGTGCGATGTCAGAGCACGTTAAAGAACCTCAGGTGGTCTAAATTTCCGGAGCCCTTCACTACGGCGTCCCTCATAGCCTGAGTCGCTCTGGGAAGTTAAGCTCACATAAACCATAAAACACAGACATTCGTGTACTTGTGACTTTTCCTCTCTTTCTGTCCAACATATCGCTTCTATGCGAGAACTGCGTCGTAGTAGCATTGTAAGGTATGATAAGTATCTTACTGTCGTCTAGGAAAACGATGCTCGTCAAAGGCAAAACAAAGCATGCTTCGTGCTCTAATGCGTTTAAATGTAATGCGAATATATAGCACATGCAGGTTTGCATTCATATTGTTACGTATTAAACAACGGGTTGAACCCACCTACTCCCGCTTGTAACTTAAGCAGTTACGTTAATCCCATGTGCCTTTCCTCTCTTACATCCCTTTCAACCCTTCTCTCACGGCGAAGTTCAGGTCAGCGAGACAGTGTGCTTTGATTTGCCACACAACGCTAGAGTTTCAGCCACGGTTCTATCTTGTACACTCTAAAGACGAATACGCCTACATGGGAGTAAAAAGGGAGTCAGATGTTGTTTAGCGCACTTCCCTCTTGAAAAGAGTTCGCTAGAGGACAGCTTATTTCTTTTTCACTCCTGTCTGCATTGAGTGTAGCACCTTGGTCTCAGTGTCTGTGGCGCACTACAGGGAACGAAAGTCGGACGCACGACTAGTGATACGCTCGAATTACAGAGACGTTTGTAAATAATCGTCTTACTTTACTAGCGCGCAATAGACAAACCAAGTATAATTTTCACCTCCAAAATTGCGGTTTCGATCTAGCCGGCAATAACAAAGCTACGCACTTTGGTTGCCGCTCCCGCGTCCTGCAGTCTTCTGTCCCAGATAATACATGCTGCTGAGCTCGACATGGTGGGCTGGACTTCCAGAGGCATTACAGCCCATGCGAAATGAAAATAGGCTATGTCATGAGACTCTGATGCACACACAGACAAAATTAACGATTAAACTCAGTGCCTACATTAACCTATACCATGACAAGACAACGTCTCAGATGTGCTATGCCTACAGAACATGCTCCACTTTGTGAGGGTGCTGTGCTTGCGACACTCCCGCACGCTCTGTGAAGTTAAGTTACGCAGAAATAAAAGGCGCATTATCTGTACATTTATTTACGCCAAAAACTTCCAGACTTCCTTCCACTAAACACTAATTCTTGATAGCACGAAGACTTCCCAGACACCATCGGCAGATACAGAGAGCACTAGCGGGACGTCATTTTTCCTGCACGACACCCGCACAAAGTCAGGTTCTTTCAGTCGCAGCTCAGCTCCGCCCTAACAGCGCGAGCGGGTCGCGGTGAGGAACGCCGCGTGAGAGAGCTCCTGCCGCGATCATCCCATGAAGCGCTGTTCAAGACGCGCGAAGCGAGCGAGCGCGGTGGGGCGCAACCATCGACGCCCGCACGCACGCGTACCTCGGACGTGCTCACGCAAACTGACCGCGCACGGCCACGCGCCGAGCTTCACTTATTGCATTTTTTTCTCTCTGTCTCTCTTTTGCCTATAGTTGATGTTATGAACACTTCAGTTACTTCCGCAGAAGCTCGCGAGCCACGGACACACGCAGTCCGCATCGCCAAGCAAGCACGCACGCACAGTTTCGGCATCTGGAAGAATTCTCGTATCAGTTTCAAGGCGCAAAGGGTTTTTAGCGGGCGCTTTCCGGGCCGGTCGGCCGGACCCCACTCCGCCCACACACACGAGAGACTGCGAGCGCGCAAGCCGGCAGCCTCCCGCGCTGCTCGAAGTACGTAAGGAGTGAGGCGTGTAAGGAACTGCGTTTGGCGGCCGTTCGGCGGATGGTCACGCCAGCGGCGCCGATCTGCAGTTGTGCACGCGGCCAAACCGTCAGACGCCCGTACTCTCTCCCCATCATCCCTCTACCTTTCTTTCCCTCGTTTTCTTTTACGTTCTTCGGCTTCTGAGCGGAGCTGGCGACGTTGTCTGAAGCGCGGCGAGAGGCACCTCCGTGTTTCTAATCAGGGTAGGCGATAATTAATGACGGCAAAACGGGCAAATTGCGTGGCGCGCGCTCTGCGGAGTGTGTGCACTATGCTGACTGCCCCTCCGCGTGTGGGAACCGGCGCGCACTCGCTTCGGGGCGGCAGCTGACCGCCACTCGGCCGAATCAACAACGAGCGCGCCGCCCACCGCGCGTTTGCGGATCGTGCGTGCATTGCGCCATCAGGGGGCGTGCGGAGCGGTGGATCTCCAGGCGGTACAAACTCTTCAGACTGTATGTGCGACTCCTCGGGGTAATTCGCGTGCCGCCGAATGAACCCGCGGTAGGGATACTGTCGGCCGAATATGTTCGTGTGAAGAGGAGACTCAGAAACCTGCCAGTCGATCATTTACGAGCCGTCCGGTGCCTAACGTGGCAGGAATAGCTTGTAACGCTGGGTTCTCGGAGACTTTAGAAACTATAGTTTTTAGAGAAGAGAAGCCGAATCGTGAGAAAAGTGTGAACTCGCCGTCCTGGCAAGCAGACCTTTGGTTTTCTTTTCTGTTCTAGCGCAATGTGTTAAACACCTGTGTACACGTCTACTGAATCACTTTTGGATTTGGTTCCTGACACGACTGGAGTTACAAGTCCGACCCGTTATTCTAGATTTTTTTCTTTTCTTTGAGAGACTGGACAAACACATCAACGACTCAAAACCGCATCGTATACACAAAAAGGAATAATGGCCAAAAGAAACTCCGAAATTAAAGTCAATGAACCTCTTCCTCATGTACAGCAATAAATCGGTGCATTCAGGTGGCCTGATATAAAAGCAGATATGGATTGTAAATAAAACTTTTCTGAAAAAAAAAAACTTCAATAAAGTTTAGTTAGTTAGCTTATAGGGGTTTAACGTCCCAAAGCGACTAAGGCTACAGGGGAAGCCGTAGTGAAGGGCTCCGGAAATATCGACCACCTGAGGTTCGAAATTTCCGGAGCCCTTCACTACGGCATCCCTCAAAGCCAATAGAGACTGGCCAGTTTTTGTTCACTCAGTTGGCCTTAAGCACGGCGATAAAATTACGCAGAAAAAAAAGAGTAACGGTTTTATTTTTTCGGGCCCCCTGCATTGTAATGGTGAAAATTAAACAAGCGTGTGCCAAGTCTGCGACTACACTGTGCTTTCCCTCCACGTGGTCATGTGGTTATCACGCGTAGAAACCGGTCTACAGGAAAGATAAGAAAGCGGCAAATGCACGAAAACAAGACAAAGTTAATTCTGCGATCATCGAACGTTCGTGCTATAGCATACTTTACGCTTGATTTACCCCTTAATTGAACCGCGTCACCGCTGCATCCTTAACGCTCTTCAGTTAAAACTATTTACGACAAGCAGCATCAAGTACAGAGCTCAGCCTCTGACAGGCACAGCGGTAGTTTTGTGACGCCGTTGGGGGTTAGAAGTCGGGTTGGTGGGCTGAGAAATGTTACAAAGGAGTTATTACGGTCCCACCATCAGCTGCGGTGTATTGTCTTCGCTTCTCCCATATCTGGCAGCATCTAGGCTTCCTATAACAGCGTACATTCACCTGATTCCACACAAGCGAACAGCTTTTGGAATATGAAGTGCCGCGGTTGATGTTGGCCAGGGCTATTACGGCCTTTGTCAAAAGTTCGATGCCCACCGCGACAGGAGCGACCGCGCTCCTCCTGCTCCGGCAAAGTGCGCGCGGTGGGCACCGAACTTATGACAAAGGCTGAGCCTTAAAGGTGCACTGAAGAGGAATCTGAACTTGTCTTTTTGCCCCGGGAACTCGATCTACACGTTCCGAGCTTTCTTAGAAACTGCGATTTATTGCCCTGTGTGGCCGATTTCCCCAATTAAATCGAATTAACGTCCGGCTCCCGCCTTTTTTTTTTTTTTTTGAATTCTGCCTCGTACGGTGGGCGGAGTCGACCAACGCGTGGAGCGCCTTTCACCCAGTCCCGTGGCGGCTTGCCGCTCTGCCATCGGCGGAGTGATACGTAGTAGTCCGTAGTAGCAAATAGTCCGCGCGTATTTTTATTTCTTCGGGCTTATTTTGCGGCTATATTATCTGCGAATGAAACTATTTATTCATGGAAACCTAAAAAACAAAATAAAGCGAAAGCAAAGCCTCCACGGGACTGGGGGAAAGGCGCTCCACGCGTTGGTCGACTCCGCCCACCGTACGAGGCAGAATTAAAAAAAAAAGGCGGGAGCCGGGCGTTAATTCGTTTTAATTGGGGAAATCGGCCACACAGGGCAATAAGTCACTGTTTCTAAGAATACTAGGAACGTGTGGATCGAGTTCCCGCGGCAAAAAGACAAGTTCAGAATCCTCTTCAGTGCACCTTTAATGGGAGAAGCTTTTGTCCCAGCTGACGATGATAATGACGGTAAAGATGACGATGATTAATAGCAGGTAAAAACTTCAAGCCAACCTCGACGCCGCCGGAAGAGATGAACAACTAGTGAGTGACGTGGATTGGATTGGTTGAGGAAAGGGTTAGTGACCATTCAAAATGGGCAGTTCGCCAACCTCGGAGTGGGGGCGCTCGCGGGCTGCCCTTAACAGATAGCATCCTCTGTCATTTCGAAACTCCACTGCTCACCAACTAGCGCAGAAAGACTGGCACGATACAACAAACAAGCATCGGAGCCCCGTACGAACGCCACTAAATAAGTGAATATAGTTGGTTCTCGAGAGACGGCGCAGCGAGGACGCTTGAGCGTAAACCGAGAAAGCGGTGCGCGGCTCCGCTGAGTTTGATAAGCGGCACACGCGCTCGCCGATGAATTTCAATCAGGCGGCGAGCTATCAACTCGGCAAACAACGACTGCATTTCGAGAGCAAGACGCAATGATTCGTCTTGCTTCGCCCGGGAAAGCCGCTCTCTCCCTCCTTCCTTCCTTCCCCTCGTTCTCTCGTGCACTGCTTCAAGCAGGCGCAGGTAATTGCGAAGCCGGCGGCAGCGGCCTCACAACCGAATCCGAGTTCCATTTATGAACTCATTTATCGGGCGGAATTCACCGCTTGCAGGAGCGAAAGACCGGCTCCCGAGCACTTACCGTGTGCGTCTGTCCCGCGGGACGGGCGATTAAGAAAGTTAAACAAATTTAGTAAAGATTAATGGATTCGACGAGGCCTGGGAGAGAGTCTATGCGCGCACTATTCGGAGGAAAATTTCTCCCTCTCCACCTTCGAATACACAAGCCTGGATGAAAAGGAGGAGGCTCTCGGAAATAAGCTACGCAAAGCGGACCGTTTTACTCGCTATTCATGCTTCTCTTCTCTGAGTGAGCGTTTTCCTTTCCCCGTTTTATTTTTCAGTCGAAAGAAAAAAGCCTCCCGAGGCGAGCGTTTGCTTTCCTTATTTAGGGTACAATGCAAGCAACTAGAACGAACGCGATAGTACAGCGCATTTGCTTTTCAATATGCGATCTCAGCTCGCCCGTCGAGGATGAGGAGTGCAGGCTTAATCAAGCAGCACGACTAACTCGTATGGAAAAGGCAGTTCGAAGTTTGATCAGAGAGATGGGGCCTGGGAATCGTAAAGCTCGGTTGACAGAGGAGGTAGAGGGTACAGAAGCCAATGATGAAAAGAGCGGAAAAAAGCTCGGTCTTAGCTATATATAGTCTTCGGCCAGTATACTCAGTGGTTGGACTGTGAAAGGTGTATCCAAAGCGAACTCAACACAGAAGCTGGCAGTTAAACGTTTCGCACAAATGCACAACACTGCCTCGCAACCACCATCTCTCCTATTTTGGACTGATATATCCAACCGAGTACTGTGTGCAGTAATCAAGCACTGCAGCTGCAATGCTCACCATCGTGAGTAGCGTAAAAGGATGTTAATGGGCATAAACCTTACTCTATGGATGGATGGATATATTTAACTGACACCTCCTTTGAATCGAGGCAACAGCAAGCACCACCTTGCGTAGTAAATTTCAGTGGCTGCTTTAATTAATCCGTCCTTTTTTTTTTAATTTTACCTGTAGTCCTGTTCTGATCCTTTGTCATTCTAAGCTCTTTCTTTCTATATTCAAAGATTCATTATTTTAATTTTTGTCATGGATCTTGCAAATTTTTACTCTGCTTTTACGCCACCATGCTCTCGTCATCTCTTGCTCGTCTCTACTACAGATGCGTTAATTTTGTTTTCGCTATCCCAGAAATCCTGAGCTTCTGAAAAGCAGACAATGCCGTCCTCGATGCCTGAATGTATACCTATACAGTATATAAGCAAAAGCTTAGTGTTTTCTTCGCTGTTTTCTACCTTCCAAGTGAAAAACCTAGCGGTGTATTTGAAAACAAGCTTCGTACCTGAAATACGTATTGAAAAATCTTGTATACAGCTTATGCACTGGAACAAGGAGAGGGTCGAAACCTCCAGTTCGCTGACGTTTCAACCAGAGGGCTCGAGATCATCTACGCGACAAGCCGTTTTGTCTAAACATCTGTCAGCGGACGAAAGCTACAATAACAACCCTCCGTGATCAGCCGCTTTTCTAAGGTGGACGGCGTGCTTGGCTTTCTTTGCCACTTTAGTGTTTTGCGTGCAACCGCGTTGAGACGCTTCGCCTTTTTGAGATTTGCAGGGCATTAAGCTTTCCTTCTTGCTTTTGCTGTTCGACAAGATAAAGCCCTCGCCCACTCTTTTCGGCCCTAAAGACGCGCTAGGCTGTCTTCAAGGGCAGCCTACGTAGCCGTGCAAGAAGGTGAAAAGGCCGCCTTGGCTGCCTTCTTACCTTTTTGCGCGGCTTTTCTACCTCTTGACACATCCGACGCCTTGTACAGCCATGGCGGAAGTGCTACTGGCGCGGAACGTTCGGAAGAGGTCGAGCCGGGACATGTACGTAGTGCGAGATGGTACACTTCGAATATATTGCCTGGAGCCTGCATGGGCGGTGGCCAAATGGTTTAGGACACCGGGAAATCAAACTGTTGTATTTACACCACCACTGATTCGAATCCCACTCGGGGCAATAGTATGACGAAGATTTTTTTTCTACTGGATGCCATTCAGACGGAGAGATTCAGGAATGTTCGGCTTTGTGGTCAGTTTCAGGTTCGTCACCATGTTCGTCTTCGTATTCGGTCTCAGGTTCACAGTAGTTTTCCGACAATATTTGCCGAGAATGGGATCTAAAAGCATTTCATGGTTTTAAAAGAACATGGCTACACTGCATTCACGTCTTGGTGCAACATTTGTGGCCGGAACAATTCCGCGCAGTAACCTGCAGGTGTTTTCATTACCGAAGTGGGCTAAGAGACACCGAATTTTAGCTATAGTTTACACAAGCCTTCTTGGAAACAGCATACTCTTCACAAAAGAGGCATACAAAGTTCTCAATCTTCTACAGCGCGGCTTGAATTCCGTCACACCACGATTTTCTTCCTGTAAAATTCTTTAAAACGATTTTTCGTGTGAACATGCACATCTTGAAAACATCGAATAACGATTGCTCTATTGGCTTTTGTGCGGACCAAGTAATTTACGCCGGAGTGAAAAAAGCCTACAGATGCGATAGCACTGCTGTTAGGGAAGAATAAACCGTTATGACGCGCAAGAGAGTGTGAAAAAAAAGAAAAAATTGGCCCTTAGGACGGTCTGAAATCCGAGTCCAAAATGTTGCTTCAGCGTTAGGGGTTTTCACACGGTACTGGAAAGTTGCACAACAGAACCCCCGAACAAACCTCGCGTCCTTGTGCAAGCGTATAATAAGCTTCAAACTTCCGTACAAACCTCACTTACTTGCCCCATTCGTTTACAGCAAAAACAAACAAAAAAATGTTACAAAAAAAAAAACAAAGCTTCTCAATCGCGTGCTCAAAAATTGAAAAATGTTTCCGTAGGTGGGCCCACTACCCAAAACGCTAAAATAGGATCCAACTCATAGTAGTGCGGAGAAAATATCGCGTGCGCGTACTATGAGAATGTTTACAGTTACCCCATCAAATTAAGCGTCGTTAGCGTTCCAAATTGTTTTTTTTTTCCCCCTATGTGCGCAAGCAATACTACAGCACGCAGATTCATAGAGCAAGAAAAAAAAGAAACGGGGGAATTTTTTAAGGCATTCGTCCTCAGCATTTTGGGGGTCGTATACGAAATTAAGTGCGGAGAAAAAAGCAGAAAGAACTGAGCCACAGTCGTTCTACCCGGCGGACGCCGAGGAGGACACGTAATCGCCGGCCAGTTTATTCGGCGTTTTAAGGAAATGTGCGCCTGCTTTAAAAAGCAAATATCTACGCGGGTTTTCTTCATCTCTGCGTGCTTCTGTTGTGCTCCTATCCCCCTTCCTCTTCCTATTTCTCGTTTTGCAGAAATTATTGGGTCGTGCGGACACCAACAATTTTACCAGTAACAACAAAAAAAAAAGTAGAGAGGAGAAGTGGGCTCCTTTATTTCTTTTTTTTTTTTAGCGAATTCTTCCCAACCCGCCTTTTAAATTCCTCTTCCAGTTTAATTGAAAGCGTAGCATAGCATATTCTTGTTGTTGCTTTTGTTAGTTTTTCTTTTCTATATGTATAGTTGTGCCTTCCCCGCGCCGGGTGTTGGAGGAAACGAACGTGGCAACCGCGGTGGCTTGCGTTTCGTATATGTGCGCCTCCGAGGATGTCCCGCTTTGCAATTCGCGGGCGCTTAATATAAGGAACAAAAAATAGAAGAGACACAGGGCGAGAGATGAATTTAAGCAAAATGAATCAGTTGAAAAAGGAGGAGAGAAAAATGGGAACGTGGTCATATAGGGTGAGATTGTCTTCCCTCCTCCCCCTTCCCGAAGCCTGCAACGGCCCATCAATTATGCATGCGTCTGGGACACGCTGCGCGGCATGTAATTGGATGTAAAACAACCCTTCGACATAAATTTGCATCGGCCCAGAATATATATAGCCGCGCGCCGGTCGAGCGACTGTCGCGAAGAGCGAGCTTTGAATGAATGGATTGCTGCTGCTATATCTCTACTTGTTTCGTTGTTTTATTTGTTTTACTTTCCATATCTTCGCTCTCGATGGACGGGTGTTCCTGCGCGTTTTCATGGAATCCGTTGCCGCGCAAAACGGCGTTGTCGTTAACATGCGCGCGGTAAGAACGACGGTGGCAACGACGGAAGCGTTATACTGGCGAACTGTCCTTTTCGCGACAGTATAGCAAGGGCGCGGTGGTGTTATGAGCATTTCTCGCGCGACGTGCTCGGGGGCGAAGGACATCTTCGTGCGTTTCCGCGTCCTCTTCCGGGCCCGTCTGATCCAGCAGGTGCTGCCCCCTGCTTTTGAACTGTATCCATAGCGCTGAGTGGGTGTTTGCTTCCGTCATCATGCGTTGGTTGTCCTTAGAAGAAAGCCTTCCGCTCGTAGGTATATTTATTCGCCGTCATTAAAGAGACTGTACAGGCTAGCATTGCGAAAGCACTATTCCGTTGGGCAAACTCCGAGCAAGGTCTTGCGATATTTGTACGCTTGCGGTGTTTGTGGGTTTGTGCTAAGTGAAATAAATAAATCAATCAAATAAATATCCGCGACTGGGATTCGAACCAGCGATGGCACGAACTGATCAGCTTCGCTGACCATTACGTGAGAGCGCTAGGCTATCGCCGAATTTTTTTTTCACCATGGTATTTATTACACGCATTTATATGCAGGAAAGAGCTATATACATTATTTACAAAGCTGAACCGAAACGCAACACCACACAACTAAAACGCACGTCTTAACACAACTTAACTAAAACGGTGGCAAGGAAAAGATAAGACATCAATAACAGGAACCAGTCCGGTTGATAGTCACTCTCTTCGCAAGTGTCTCCTAGCTGGCGCATCATCTGGCCGAATTGTGTGCTGGAGGAGACGACAGGAAAAGCACCGAAGTTTGGGCCAGTTGGTATTGATCCATCTTGAAAACGTAGCAGCACGAAAAAACGAGGACAAAATAGACACAGGTACGACTTTTTCGTGCTGCTACGTTTTCAAGATGGATCAATACCAACTGGCCCAAACTTCGGTGCTTTTGCATAGTATTTCTTCTACGTCGTACCTGTGTCTATTTTGTCCTCGTTTTTTCGTGCTGCTACGTTTTCAAGAGACGACAGGATCAGCGTGCCTGTCCAACATGCGCGTTTTTCGTGGTCATGTTGGGTGGCCATTAGGCAACGCACACTGTGAGAATTAAAAAAAATAAAAAAAGTCTTCCTTCAGTGTCCTTTGTGCAATGTCCCAAAATAATATCGCGTCTTTGCAGCTGCTAAAGCAGTGTTTGAGGGTTTCCGGTGCATCACACAGGCGACAACAGGCTATCAACGCAGCCGAACACGTCTCGTGTTAAACCGCAACACACACTCACGCTCTGCATTGCACATCGTCATCTCCATCAACTAATACTACTATCAAACTAATATTCGCGCTTTCAGCTATGCGGCGGTAGTTACATGGGAGATGTGCGTTGCATGCATTAGCGTGGACAACGCTGTGGCAGAAGCACGGCACTAAAGAAATATGCGTTGGCGGTGACGACATTGCTACAGAAACGCGGCACTGGAGCATATGCAGCCGGCGTTCATTGGGTAAATTGGTATTGACAAAGAAAAAGTTGAAGACGCGCGTATCCCTGCGTCAGTGGACACTTCAATCGCGCTTTCAGGTGCTAAGCGGTATAGTGTTCGCCTGAAAAAAACTGTGCTTCCGCACAATATTTCGTGCTTAGCAATGCCAAACCACCAGGCATTTTCTTTTTTCGATCAAAAACTGTTAGGAATAGGCAAAAATAGGAGTTTTAAGTTAGGACATTCGTGGAAATTACAAGCTGGTTAGCAGAAACCAATGCTTACATATTTTTATAACTATAGCAGGCAGATTAGTATAGACCTCAAGAACGCAGAAGCTAATTACGGTCGAAGGAGGCACTTCAAAAAATGGTGTCTGCCTATTGCCATAAAGTCTTGTTAGTGTGGCATGCCATGACGTCTTGTTTGCGTCAATCAGATTTAAGACGACTGACGGCGACGTCATGACAATATGACGCAATTGATTGGAATATTTCCTTCGAGGGGCATTTGTCGCTGCATTCCGGTGTCCGGTTACAGACGCCTGTCTATAGCTATGGATTTGTAGCTGCCCGTTTGTAATTGCCATATCATTTTCTTAGATTTCGAAAGAGCGAGTCTCGTCGGCTTAGAAGAGCAAGTAATTCTGACTATCTGGGCGCTGAAAACCGAAACAGATTGGCCGATGCGCACGCCACACGGTGGTGAACGTGTCATCTGTACTTTTCCCGCTAGCAGCTTCTGAGATAAATATTCCACAAAATAAGAATATTGCCCACTCTGGTTTACCCTGCAGCATGCAACCGCGAGTGCATTGCAAGGAAACCTTACTTTAGAGAAACCGGATAGAAGGCATCCTTTGTCCAGAGTGTACAAACACGACCGAAACTCGCTTTAATGTACGTTTGAACCGGATAGCATTTATGCGCAATGTTGTCTGTCCTATCTAGTCAAATTTTGCTGAGAAGCCATCTTCAAAAGCAGGTTCTCACTGAGAGAGGGCGAAAGAAGAAGGAGAGGACGAATCTAGAAAGAGGGAAAGAGCGGCAATTCTCGTTCAGTGCCCACAGCTCAGCTTCCTCGTGAATGAAGGAATGAAGGGAGTGAAAGCGTGGGAAGAAAGGAGGAAGGAAGAATGCCGTCGTCAGGGCAAGAAAGGAAAACAGCAGCAGTTACTAGATGCTACGAGACATCGTGCTGCTGCCAACATACAGACAATGGCAGCTGTGATCTCTTCTCTCAGCGATGTCTGAGAACAGGCATTTTCGTGTTGCACAGAGTTCGTCCTTTGAAGCGAAAGTGGTGTGCTGCTCCGCCTCTCTGTGTGGAGAGTGGGAAGTCGGAGGATCATAGCTCAGGCCAACGTTTCTGCTTTCTCCTAATGCAAATTTCTTTCTTTTTGTCACTCTCTCTGCAGAGGTGCTGACTTGGTTTTTTGGACCAGGAGGTGCTCGTCCGGTTCAGCTGTTCAGCTCCGAGCCAGCAGCTTTTCATCTGCCCTCTGCCTTCAGCCAGCACCACCTACCCGAGTGGCACGCTCGGATTTCTCTGCGCTCTCAGGCCCACGCTGGTCTAACGCATTCGGGAATGTGTCGCACTTTCCTGGGCAACGCCTTCTCGATTTCAATGCCAGTCACATCGCTCACCTCACCATAGTACCTCTTCGAACACTAGCGCTTGTTTATCTGTCGCCATGTGACGCCACATATGCTCTTGTACGAAGAAAAACGGAAAAAAAATTTCCTCTCCCACGAAGGCTAGCGAGTGGCAGGCGGAAGAAAGGTTAGTATAGGCTTGATTTACCGAAACCCTCTGATCTGGCTGGCATGGAAATTAAGGACGCGTTGGTTGGCCCTGTAGCACGTAGCGCCTTATTTGGAAGTCAAAAATCTTCTTTTCCTCCCTCTTCTTTCCGATTTAGTGCCGTCTCTGCAGCTCGCAACAGTCCCTTGTACGACAGAGGAGATAAACAAAAAGGAACGCATTTCACGTTCGTCGATGTTTTCGGCAGGTCGAAGATGCGACACTGCTGTAGGATAATATTTGCGAAGAACTGGACACGTGCCGAGCACAGCCTATGTCGTCGTCTTCCGGCTAAGCCTCGAGCAGAGTGCATCTCAGATGCGGATCCCGCGATGGTGAAAGCAAGAGTGGCACGAACCACGCCCCTTCCATTTGCGATAGCCTTCCAACGCCATCACTGATTCAGGTGGAGGCCGTCTAATGTAACCGGAGGGATAGGTAGTACATCGCCGACTAAGCAAGCGCGAGAGAATTCATGTAGGTGTCAGGTCCCAAGAAAAGCTCGCAATAGTTTTGGCACACTACCAGCCTTCTCGTATGGTTAAGGTAAAACTAGGTGCCGTGTGCTGACTGCGCAGTGTTGAGTACGACACTTACATGCCGCTCTTAAGCGCACTTTAGCCCCCTGTGCAAAAAAATATTTTCTTTCAAGACTTATATCAGATTATATAATGTGCAGTTATGTTTTATGCTTTTGCAGAGTAGCACTTAAAGGAAAACATATGGGCCATTGAAGAAATCTGTACAGTTACTAATATACCTCCCTTTATCAACATTTTTTTGGCCCCTCTCAGATTATTTTCGAAGCCTAATTACAACTTGAACGACACACACGAGAAGCTGCCCTAAATGAGCTGCACATGGACGCTCTGCGAGAAAGTGCTGATTTAATTTAATATTTTTGTTTTCCTCTATAGATGCGTAGTGAACACGAAAAGAAGAGCCGACAATAACCAACGCGATGACCGCATGCGAAAACGGGTTGCGTGGTCGTGCACCCGACACGTTTCGCTCTAAAGACAGTTCACGCCTCCGCTCCAACAAAAACAATCTTCCAACTCCTACCCCTCCAGCCGTCCCCTTCCAACGCCTTCCATAACTATGGGCGCCGAAAATCAGAAAAAGAGACCAAAAAGCCCGAAGGCTGCAATGTAGCTCCACCGCGGTTGCAGAGAGCTCCGCTCAGCTGTGCGTTTCCCACGGTCGGGGAACCCGGAGTGAGAGAAAAGAGGAGGAGGGGTGCAGTAGGGGGCTTCCTTCAGAGAAGCCACGTCTAATACCGCGGACAGCGCGGATGGACATGCTCGCCCAGCCGAGTAGGCGACGATCTAGCGGCGCGAGCCACGAAGGGCGAAAGAAGCGGCATCGACTGGCTTAATGCACTCGCTCTCGCGCCGAAAGGAGTCGCGACAAGCAGATATCAATCTGAGACATGTTACTACGCTGGGAGTCCAACTCTTCTATTCGCGTTTGCGTTCGTATGAGGTCGACGCACCAGACAGCCGCCCCAAGGCATATGTAGTGACTAGAGGTACAGATGTGTTACAGGTACTAACAGACGACAAGAACTAAGCTTCGATTGCATGCTCAGGGGGAAATGCAAAAGGAGAAAAACGATGCTTTCTGATCGAGACTTTTGCGTTTCATATAGTCGCGTGCTGGTCTAAACTGATTTAGAGTCGTCAGCCACACGTTCTGGAGATGATGTTATGCTGATGAAAGAAGCCGTGTTATCTTTGCTGTCCGGCAGACCGGTGTGCTGGGCGCGTAATTTAGCCTTGTTTGTGTTATGAGTTGATAAAAATAAATCGGGGGGTGGTTATGTACGCTCCGGCTGGTGAAAGTCGCTGCTGGGAAGATGCGCCTTCAAGACATGCAAAAGCAGGTAGATAAGAGACAGCAGAAGCTGTGATCGCGACGGGCCGCAAAACCGCCGTCTCCCGGTGTCGCAAATATTCAAAGCAGTTGCATGGCTTCGATGGGCTCGATTATGGCCTTACTGAGCGACTCAATAAGACCATCGCCGATATGCTCTCAATGTACGTCGACGAAGACTATAAGAACTGGGACCAGGTACTACCGTATGCAACATTTGCGTATAATACCGCAGTCCAGGAAACGACCCGCTCCACACCGTTTCGTTAGGCGTGACGATAATGGTCGGAGGCCAGTAAACCCGCTGAGTGCCCCTGTGGACTATGACGAATTAGTTGGACAGAACATTGAGTGCACGAAACGATAATAAAGCGCAAAACATGTAACTGCATTTCATTTAGGTTGAATGCGTACGTTAGCCTAAAGAGAAAGGCGATAAAGTTTTTCATGGCTACGCAAGCCCTGATGCACATCAAAATTCCCCATTACGCGCAGCCATTCTAAAAAAAAAAAAAAAAATGATGGATGATTTAGCGTGGTTAGGCCAGATGAGAATTTTGATTTTTATTCTCTCGTTGGTCATTCTCTACCTCACATTATAGATTCACGGGAGTCATCATACCACTCTTGGCGCAGTGGTGAAACGGTTAAAGGGATGCTGAAAGGTTTCCCAGAAAAACTGAATGAAGAGATGCACTTTACAGTTTTACACCCTCGGAATTCGAATTTCTCGTCAAAATTAGGTAAAGGAAAGCGCAAACCTATTTTATTTTGGCGAAAGGTGCAGCAGCAGCATCGGGCCAGCTCACGCGCCTCGTTGCCGCCTGTGATTGGTTGGGCGCTTCGTGACGTCAACAATGGCGCTGGCTCGGTCGGCACATGAAGCGCGGCGCTCGGTGGTTCGAGGCTGTTGGTTTGCTTCTTATACGACGACGGAACACATCGAAGATTGCCCGGAGTATCTTGGCGTCATCCCCTACATGTTAGAACCGATTGCAAAGAGCAAACCTCCCCAAGAAAGAAACGATGCTGGCGCAAGCCGTGATTTTGACTCGAACGAAAGCGAAGTGTCAGCATCGCCACGTGTTGGAAATGACTTTAGTAAGTATACTTTTCTTGCCAAACTATATTCAGAGATGCAATGGATGAATTTTGAGGCGAGCAAATGCAGTATTGCACTGCTCCACGTAATTTTCCTGATACAATGTAAGCGGGATGCGATCGTCGGCATTTCTGTCTTACCGCTTGTCGGTGCTGCCGCAAATCTGCTTGTAATCCACACAGATCACTGGCATGCGCAAGAAGTTATCAGGCTCTTTTTTGCGCGCAAATTTTATGCTTGCACTATTTCATGGTCGCTGCATGCCTGCTCGGTTCATAACACACGCGGCGCTTTACGACAGAACTCGTCTAGGTGACAAACGTGCGCCTTCCGTTCTGCGTGCCAAGATGGGAGCTAGCAGTAAATTAAAATCATTGTCTAGGCGAGTTGGTTCATGCTACAAGTCCTTGTAAGAATATTTTCATCCGTTTGCGGCCGCCTTTATCGTGCTTGTTCTCAGATCTAGCGGCAAGCGATTTTTCCACTAACTAGATGGACTCGTGCTGCAACCGAGCAGGACGAATCGCAAGGCTTGCTGTAGCACACTTGGCGCACAATTATATAATATTATTATTAATGTATGAAGCCATGCGGCAGTCGACAATTTTTATGACTACATGCGTTATTAGAAATGCATTCCTGACAGTTGACAGTTGAGTGATGTCATTGTAAACACTCTACTTCCAAAACAGGTGTTCCTGCGTCCGCTGCATTTCAGTGGAGAATGAAGAAGACTGCTGCTGCTGCCAAGAAATTAATGAAATTATCAGAAAACAGACAGACGGTATTGCGCCGGGTTTCAGTCGAGCTGACTGTTGACAGTCCCAATGAACGCATTGCCGACAGACTCTGGTGATAGTCTTCATCACGAAAGTGGTCAGAACAAAGCAATGTTGCCTTTGACGGCTTGAAATCCCTTCGCTTCACAGCAGTGACTCACTTCGCGGAGAGCTTCTTATTTTGCGGGAAATGAAAGACCACATCGTCGCGGCCGCGGGTGTTCGTGCAGCCGAAGGCTGCGCAGAACGCCGGCATGATGGGTCCACCGCTTCACTCGATGCTGCACCCGTCGCTGTACTTCACCACAAGCATAAAAACCCACAAATAGAGGAACACACGGCAGCTCGAAGCAAGCGCGGTCGCGGAGGCTGCGAAGCGACGGATCACCGGTGTTTACGTCATCACTCCGCGGTTTCCGGTTTCGGCTCGCATCGTCAGTGTCATCAGCAGCGCTCGGCGGACGGCGGGGGGCGGAACTGCCGCGCAATTTTAAACGGCGATTACGTCGCTCCTAAGTTATGGATCTGTAAAAAATTTCACCCGCATGATTTATAAGGTGAGCATTTTAAGGAATTCGAAAGACTCTTCAGCTTCCCTTTAAGCGATGCGGCACCGCGATGGCAGGTGCTGCCATCGGTGGGGCAGTGTGAGACCCAGGTTGCTCTTCCCGAGCAACCTCTCGCAACCAATCAATAATTTAACTGCCACCTGCCGCGGTGAGTGGTTTACTCACAATTCAGTGGGCAGGTTGTGATGACGCAACGTGGCCCAAGTGGCCCAGCTTTTCCATCCAGCTCTTCAAGGTCGCAGAAGTACCGGACAACATGAGCGAAATCAGCAACTGGCGGTTCTAGTGCTAGTTCACTGAAATACCCACGGAAGCAACCTGGCAAGTGGACCAGCTAGGTCACGTGGCTTTGTGATGTCATCGCAACCTGCTCACACAAAGGTACCGCACAGGCAATGGCTAAGCGGCTGAGTGGAAGCTCTAGTGCTAACCTGTACTAAAATGTACAAGCCACTGGGTCCGTTTTCAGCGCTCCGAATCTCCAGAAGGAACTATCATCATCACCTCCCCATAGCCTCACAACGTAGCCTACCCATGACCTCTATATTTTTGAAGAAAGGTGCGCATTAAAGGAAGCACAGCAGTGTGGTTAAGACGACCGAGCAGGAAAAGCGACAAACTCGAAGAGAGATAAAAACAAAAGAGAAATTTAGAGGATGACAGCTAGTGGTTGTAAGAGGAGAAGAATTATGCACGGCGAGCAGCAAAGCTCGGTACTAAAAAAAAAAAAGAAAGTTCTACGACAGGCGCGAACTGTCACAGAGATCATCGTTTGTCTATTGCTCCAAGCATGACGTAGACGCGTAGACATGACAGGATGCTGACATGAGTACATCATGTCTGGAGCATGTCCAGCGTATTGAAGGATGCAAATAGCGGGTTGTTATCGAAGAAACCCGTCGTACCCCACTAGCTTGATGCTTTCAAGAGCAAGCCGTTAAACTCCCCGTGTAGGCATTGTGAGAGCAGCGGCGATGCTTTCTGCATGTTCTTATAACAATGGCAGCGACCAACTTTGCATGCTGCACATATCACATTTCCGTAAGAATTTCTCGACGGTACTTTAAACAGCACTAACAAAAAGTGTTCTTAACTATGACCAGACTTCGTTTGAAGTGTGTTCCACACTGAGCCAAGGCGTGCTCATCGACTTCCACAACGGCGCGGCAACGATAGCGTGACGCTAGTGCGTCAAAGATGCTACTCCGGCCGGGCCAATACATTCTTTCCGACGTCATCAGTTTTTATGTCGTCGCTGGAAGAGCCACTTTTGGTAGATGTTTCTTACATATAAGTACTACCAGCAGCAACTTCTTACGAGCAGCGTGTTCTCTGGAAAAAATAAAAATATTGTAGCGCTCCCTCGTAAACCAGTCTCCTGTCATTGTTACCAGAGGATGGAGCAAGCATGCAGTTTGTATGTACCAGAGCCGCCGACATACCAGTGATACGCAGTGGGCAAGAGCCCAAAACATTGCCCACTGCGATGGTTTTTATCGACCAAATACAGAAGGTCTACTTTGTTTCGGGCACTTGAAGGCATTATTTTTTAGCACTGCGCAAAACTCAACAAACATTGAGAAACTTAACGGCACACCTTTCTTGGGGCTCTCAGATAAGGAACTTCAGTTTCTGAGCATAAAGATGCCATTTGTTCACTTCTAGTAATCGTGCTTCATCATTGCTGCTCTGCCTTTGTTGGGACTGGGAGTCCGAGCCAGGAAACGGTCGAGGCGACGGTGAGTAAAGGACGTTTATGTACAGTATGTACAAGGGCTTTTACATGATACAAGGGACAAGAGCACCACGGGCTAGCACAAAGAAGAAGAGCGGCTTCGGCGGCGAGCGTAGCTCCGGCGTGATGGCTCTTCTGCTGCCCGTCTGCTGCTCGGGTTCAGCGCGGCTCCGTTTTTATAGCCGCTGGTAACGGTTACGGCAGCCAGCCGTTCAAATCCTCCAATCACTGGCCACCGTTCAAATTAGACCAATGGTCGAGAGCCGGCGAGCGTCGGAGGAGTTCGCACCGACGGAGAGGAGGAGAGGAGGAAGGGTCCGTGTCGGCGCCGCGGCGGCGGGATGAGTCACGCTGCATGTCGCGACTTGTCCGAGAAAGTCTGGGCCTGCTTTGAGCGCCGGCGGGCGCGCAGCGCTGGTTTAGACAGGCCAACCAGCGAAATGTGGGCTCTGGCACTACACCTTGCACTTGTGGGTATGGGTATGTTTCTGCGTTTTTCGCTCTAAATGTGGGCTTCCAGTGCATTAAAGTTTGTCTGGCGTCTACTACGGTTCTCATTTTTCATCCTGCTCTGCAAAATTGTGTCTTCGAATGCCGTTCCTATCACTTGTTCAGTTCCGACAACAAGGGCCCGGTCCTATGGACAGTGGCCCAGTCCTGGACGAACTCAGACGTCGCGCACTTTACTCAATTCTCCGAGGCCCATAAACAGCACCTGCGTTGCATTTTGCAGGCGCCCGCGGAAAGCCAAAGTCGGCGACCATGTTCAGTTTCGGTGACTGTCTCGCGGCTGTTTGCACAAACACAGGAACCGCGCATTTCACTCAGCTCCTCTGCGAGGTCCGTGGGCACCACCTGCTTCGCCGTTTTCGGGGATTGCTGCCAAAGGCGGCACGACTGGGGTCAGTGGAACACGACACTACTGGGAGGGTCCGTCGCCATTCCAGCGAGGGGAAAGGAATGCCGACCAAAATGAAGCGCCGCGTCGGCCAGGGGGCGCTCGCGACGCATGCCTGTTCCAGCCATCGTCGGCTTTTGGTGACCACACGCGGTGCCTTGGGAGCGAAAAGAGAAATCTAAACGAGCGGGCACAGACAGAGTGAGGCTGAGCGAAGACAGAGGCTGTTGGACGCCTTGCGGGGCGGGGAAAAAAAAAGAGAAAGTAAGGAGCGGGAGACGCTGCTTAAAAGCTATGTTCCACGCGAAGACCTGGCAGCGATTTTCGTGGGCACTTGCGAAAAAGGCATGCGTCAACTGCGAAAAAGACCCAAACGGAGGCTGGCCGCCTGCGGTGCGGAGAAATACACAAAATAGTCTGGGGTGTTTACGCAGGGTGCGAAGGCGACGAACGAAAGAGGGAGGTGGACAACAGAGGACGCGCCGGCAACGGAGTGGGATGGGGTGAGTGAAGAACGCAAATAAAGAAAATTTGTTTCTGGTGAAAGAGAAAAGCTGCCAAACCACCGCATTTGGACTCAAGGTCGAAGCGCAGAAAGAATTATGCCACTCGTTTGGGGGTCAACTCAGAGGCGACCGACCACCCGCGCATCCGAGTATCATTCGAACTTCGAAATGTGCTCGGGTCCTAAAGCAGGAAAACAGAAGAAAAGAGCAGGCACAAAAAAAGGAAACACAATCACCCGCAAAAAAAAAAAGGAAGTCCCGAATATGTCTAGAGAAAACAAGACCATTGATTCGTACTGCCTGCAAGTTGTTTCCGTTAGGCCGCTTGCAAGTCGACCGTTTGTTGAGTGCTTGCAACACTGAACGGTGAGCGTGTCAAAATAGCGTTTATTTACGCCCATCGACTACTAAATTTCTCGCACGGATACCCCGAGAACAAGCTTGCAGTTCGAGGCCCTAGCTCTTGGCATGAACAGCAACGTGCACAGCGGGGCTTCAGCCTGGAACAAATTTAGTACTCGGTGGACTGGAGAGCGTAAGCCGCATTTCGCAGTTGTACGAGCGAGATTTTGCGAGAAAGGAAAGAGGGTAGAGTCCACGTAACACCGGCCTCTCCCCCTATGAACCGCTCCCTGATTGCGACGAGCTTCTTCAGCGACTCGACTACAGATGCAAGACATTGCATTTCATAGTTCAAAGCAATAACCGAAAATCCTGGATCCGACCGGGTCCAGAAAAAACAGGCAGTACAAGGTATAGTGGCCAGCAGCAGTGACGTTCTATACTGTAGCCTAAAATTCTTTTACTTAGGTCGAAAAATATTTTTTTTAGGGGCACTTTCTCCCTGCAGCAGTTTGGAAAATCGCTGTATTTTCTCGATCGTTATTTCGAAGTTTTTATTATTCCTTGATGTTCTTCGGAATGAGCAAAGACCATTTGGAAGCAACTTAAGGCAGTTTGTAGTATGTTCGCCTGCAAAAAAAGTTTTCTTCCCAACAAAATCCCCTGAAAAAAAAAAAAGTTCTGCCAAATTTCAAACCAAAAATTTCCCAAACGTAAGATTACTGTCCCGCAGCGCTCCGCACTATTGCTGTGCCGTTAGTTCAGCTACACGATATAAGATTTTGAGATTTGCAGAGATAGGATGGCATGCGACACGCCTCCGCACAGCACCAATCGAAGATCAACGCAAGACGTCCTTGTCAAGCAGTGGACGCGGTCTAGTTGATGACGATGATGATGGCGGTAGTGGTGAGAATAATTATGACGTTCAGTTAAAACAGCACTTCACCCTCAGAGAACGTGTGTGCGTTACGTGCTGGAAGAGGCACAAAGGAAGAAGTGAATTCTGCCAGGACTCGTCTGAGCTCCGGCATGACTTTGCAGGGCTGTGGAATCCGGCGCCTTGCCAATCGGATTTGCAAGCAAGTACTCGTACTCTGTGGATTCCGAAACTGCAGCAAAACACGATGCACGCATCCATCTGCGCTGCTTTGTGGGTCTGTATGACGTAGAGAGAGCATATTTGCTTCAAGCCCTCGGTCGTATGGAAACAGCAAGCTGTCGGAATGTCTGCACCGGCAATTACAGAGACAAGACTACACTTTAGACCAGCTCGTCCGTTCCCGATTAGAAAATCGGCTGCATGCAAGACGACCCGTGTGGTAGGAGATGCTATCTACGCCACAGAGATTAAAAAAAAACAACAACAACAATGCGCGAGAGTGATGTAATAAGTTCCAGTATATACTGATGAAAAGCAGTCCATGCGGCCTGGGAACTTTTGACCAACCCTGTACGTATGCGCCCCTAAAGTCTGCTTTGTGGCAGGCCGCCCACCTACCCTTCGGGTTGTGGGCAACCTGTCAGGTGTGTACACCTGCCGAACCTTCACCTGGATGAAGGCTTTCAGGATAAATGCCTTTAGGGCGAAGGCCTTCACGGTAATTGCCTTCCGGGTAAAGGCGCTCAGTAATGCCAGAGTCCTTCACGTGCTGAACCGACTGCTATTTTTTTATGTAATATAAGGCGGTGTTGTGCCATCATTTTAAGTGCATTGATACTTTACTTTAACGGCATGTTGATTATTTGGTGAACGAATTCACTTTTGCATCAATTCTGTTGTGTGACCAGATTTACGCGGTGTTTACAGAGCCATGAAATGAAGTCTCGCCATTTCAATTTGCTTAAATCGAGCTTCCGATTGATGCAAACTGACGTTTTGGGCCCGTCAACATCGAGACTGTTGGAAAGGCTTCTGTTGATTTGAACTCCAAAGAACCCGAACTGGTCCCCTGCGGGTTGCATGCAACGATCAAAAGCTGACTCGCATGTTTTTTCTTGCTGTGAAAGTTTAGTTGTTCCGTACTGTTAAAGAAGCACCGTAAACTGTCGAAACGAGAAAAAAAAAAACTCACTTCACATGGAAAGAAAAAAACAGAAAACAGGAGCCACATGCGAGCAAAAAGAAAATAATAAAACGGCGACGCTGGATACGCACTTATCTTAACTACCTAAACACTTACCACAGGCGTAGTAGCACCACATGAAAGCCGAGTTAAAGCAATATAAACGCCAACGGCCCTCCTACTACGGCCGCACACACGCGCGCGAGTCCCCATCAACCTCATCGACGTATTCTTCCTTCTCGAGTACCGAACAGTTTACGATAAGCCTGTTTAACCCCCCGGAGTAGCCCCTACTCCGGGGGGTTAAACAGGCTTATCGTAAACTGTAAACATGTGCATTTCTCAAAGACCTAGTAGAGTGCAAGCACATGTTCGCAACACGTCATGAACAAAATGCGGCGACCCCGCCTCCGCTCAAACCGATTCCACGACCACAAAGCCCACAAGCACTCGCCCATTTCCTGTCGCCGTTCAAAAGACCACAAAGGTGCCGGCCACGACCGCCAGGACCGAAAGGGACGGCCGTCTTCCTCATCTGTCGAAGCCACTCTCCCTAAAGAGTTTTTTAGGAGCGCGCGCTTGCTCCCACCCCATCGTTTAGCTTCGAACCCGCAACGACGCCGAAAGCGCCGAAATGGCCCGGCCTATCTGCACGTATGGGAGTTCCGTACAGCCCCAGGAGTGGCCACCGGCGCGCTTCTTTCAGTCGGGACGTCAAAGCCTGACAAACTAACCTGTCAAAGTGCATAGCCGTAAGTCGGTGCTGCGGCAGTCAAAATTCGCCGCCGACCGCGTTCAAACGTGTCCCATACCTGAGCTCGCATAAAGCGGAGTAAAAATCGATTAAAGGAACACTTTGTTCAGCGCTGCGCGGTGTCGCCTTTTCATACATTCGGCGCGCTGCTCTCAACTGGGGAGACGGAGTCTAATTGTTTTCCTCAAAGGGGGAGCAAGACGGGAATAGCGGCGCCGATCCGCGAACTCCGACAGCCAGGGGCAAGCGAGAGGGGGGCGGGGGCAGCGAGCGACAGCGGCCCAATGGGAGGCCGCCGCTGGGTCGGCGCCGGCTTCTTGATTGGCCGGTCCGTCGTCGTCACGCGGGAAAGAGGGAACCAAAGGAACGGCGTGGGGAAAACGTGGGGCTCGGACGCGGCGTCGCTCCGGTCGTGGCCGCGGTTCGGGACGACAACGTGCGTGGCCGCCGAGAGTGCGGTACCGCCTTTTCGCGGCAAGCCACCGGATTGACATCGCGTCGACATTTTTTCTTTCTTTTTTTCTGCTCCTGGCGTCGGAGAACTACGTGCGGACTCAGTGCGCCCCGAGCGGTCCTCCACTGTATTCCCCGGCGGAAGAACCAGTGGATTGCTGAAGAATACAGCTGGTGAGTGCCCGGCTAAATCTTATATCGCGTCTCCTCGCCTTAGTCATGCCTAATCAGTTAAAATTATTGCTTCGTGGGGCCTTCTAAAATAGTTGTGAGCTATGAGCTGAACTCAAGTTCGATTCGTAAAATATAAAAAAACAAGGATTTCTCTTGTATACTACAGAGGTATGGAAAAAATTGCGCGTTGTTGTGGTCCAAGCGCATTGCTCATGTAAAGTTTAACGTTGCTTGATATTATGTTTGTAATAGTTTGAACATAACCAGCTGCCGGCAACATCATTTCGAAAGAATGGCATGATCAGTGCTCCATATTTCATATGCACTGGTATGCTAGCATGCGGAAAGTGAAAACAGGCTGGCAGTACCACTGACAGCTTATTTCGGCACCGTAAGGTGTATAATAACAGAAATTCAGTTTTACACGGGCGTTGCTCAGTTAAAGAATTAATTCAAACTTTCTTCACTCGAGAAAAAGCCTTCCTGCTGATATTTCATCATTTCACTGGATGTGGCACAATGATTTCTGAAAGATTTTGGGCTGGTATCACCTTTTATTAACGTAAGTTGGGTAAGATTATCTGCCATTTTTGAATGCCTGAAAAGTGGGCCTGAAAAGTTCCGCATGTTAGAGTATACCAAGCCAATTGCATGCTTCAAATGGGTAGAGCATTAATGATACCGCCTTGCGATCGTTCTTGTCTCTCCAAGATCGCCGAAATATTTTGTACTTGTGTTCTTATTACAGTTTATTTTTACCGCCTAGAAAATACGGCTTTAGAATTACGTGATCCACCATCGACTCATATATAGCTGCAGCGCACGAGAAACATTTCCGCTGGACCTGCGTGGCGCACATCGTTTCATCCCGGGTCCCGTTAACGAAAGGCGAACGCGTTGAACTTGGGCCAAGCGATACTCGAGTGTGGGAAACGGTTTCGTTCATTTCCGTTGCATGAAGGCAGCAGGTGTAATCACCGCTGCGCAACTCATCGACACTTGTCAGCACGTAGCTGCCGCTTAATTTCCCGTTGTGATACTGTTGTTCCTTCATAAAAATTTCCACTGCCCGCGCATCCGAGGGGTCACACTACACTCTTTTTTTTATTTGACAATATGCTTTGGACATAAGTAAAGAATGGAGATGACGGAGATGTAGGACACAATGTTAGCAGCGCTGCCGAGATTCATAGAGATCCCCACAGGAAGATCAGACGTTATGGGTTTTCATTAACAACTTAAGACTTAAATAAACCAAAGGAACAGGCTGGTTTTCGGAAAGGGCAGTCGACAATCGATCACATTCGTGTCACCAATCAGGCAATGGGTAAATGTGCAATATGTAACGAACTTCTATATGCCGCGTTCATGGACGACGAAAAGGCGATTCACTGAGTTGAAACGTCACAGTTACGCAGGCACTGGGTAACGAGGGCCCAGAAAAAGCCTATGCAAATGCACAAGAGGACATATACAATGACTGCACAGCCACCACAGTCACCCACAGGACGCGAGACAAAATACCAGTCAGAAAGAGTGTTGGGCAAGGGGACACAATCCCTGCACTGTTATTCAGCGCATATTTACGGGAGGAATTCCGAGGGCTGGACTGAGAAGAGCTATAGAATGGAGACCACATTAATATTCTCCTGTTTGATGATGATATCGCACTACTAAGTAAGTCACTGGAGGAACTGCAGCTCTTGACTGAGGACTTTACATAGCGAAACATCATTCTGAAAATAAATTTCAAGAAAGCAAAAGTTGCTACCATCAGTGTGGGAAGGGATCAGGAATTAATAAGGAAAAGCTTCTAACTACGCCAATAATTGGCCTCAGATCCGGACGACGAGAAAAAAATTATAAGGAGATTACGACTAGAACGAGCCCATTTACCAGGAACTTTCAGATTATGAATACCAACTTGCCGTTATTCTTCTGAGGGTAAGTATATCAGTTATGTCCTGTCAGCGCTCAAATCGGTGGCTAAAGAATAAGCTTGAAATTAAACTGAGGACCGAGCAGCAAGAAGAGCACACTGACCAGGGTAGCGTTAAGAGAGCGAAAAACAGCAATCAGATTAGAGAAAAACAATGAAATCTTAGCGCGGAAATAAGGAGGGGAAGATAGACTTCGTCGGAGGATGTAATGCGGATAAGAGATATGTGAGGATCTCTTACGGTAACAGAGTCGATTCCAAGAGACAATAAACGCAGCCAAGGCAGCAGAATCAGGTGGACGGATCGGATTAGGAAGCTTGCAGCAAAAGTTGGCCTCGGCGGGAGGCAGACAGGCTAATTGCAGATTAATATTAGAGGTCTTAGTCCTGCAGTGAGTGCAACTAAGTCTGCTCCTGTTGATGATGATGACTCTGCGAAACCCGCGACTGTATTAAGCGTATCTCTGCATTCGGTCCTTACGGGTAACGGTATGGATTCCAAGAGAAGGCAAATGTAGCAGGGGGCGGCAGAAAGTTAGGTGGGCGGATGAGATCAAGAAGTCTGCGGGGATGCGGTGGCCGCAACTGGCAAAGGACAGGGTTAATTGGAGGGACATGGGAGAGGCCTTTGCCCTGCAGTGGGCGTAGTCAGGCTGATGGTGATGATGATGCTGATGCATTCGGCGGTGCGAATCATTAAGGTCAGTGATGATGATGATGATGTCCTCAGGCTTAATGGCACATACCCACGGCGGGGGATTGGCCAGGGTGCACAGCGGATACAAATGCACTCATGTGAGACTTATTGATCGTGCTCGAGCGTCCTCCTCTTCTTCTCTTGTTCTTCGTTTCACTGGCGGCTGAAAGGTTCGCCCAGTTTGACGCTTGACAAGGCACAAGCTGTTTCTGCGGCGCCTGAATGAAACGACCGATTTCTCCATGTCCCACGCATGCGGCGCCTCCCATTTTCACTTCTCTCGGAAACGTTTTGCAGCTTAATCCGGTGACTATTCGCCGACCCAGATGCTACCTGCGAGCATGTAAATACTTTTAATATTCCTGTTACAGAAGATGCTTTTTTTTCTTTTCTTTTTTTGCTGTTCGTAAGCAGAATTCTTTCCACTTATTCGTCGCCGTGAGGCGAATTCTCATCACATCTGGTGAGTAACCAAACGTCGTAAAATTGATTCTAGCTTTGGCGCCTTAAATTATAACAGGATGGAGTTTAACGTACCTTGTACGCATGCAAATGCTCGTTAGGCACCTTTAAAGCAGGGCTGACCTTGGCGAAGTTCACAATCCTACCAATATTGTACAAATAGTCTTCAGAGTTTCTCACGCATCAAAAGTGAAGGCAGGAAAACGCGAGAAGGTAGCTATAAGGGAGATGATTTGCTGGCATTCAAGAAGCGCCTGATAGAGAAAATAAAAGCCTGATTGATTGATTGATTCATTCATTCATTGATTGATTGATATACACATCTCACTGGCTGCGGGGAGGATGCACTATGATTAGCCCTGGCAACCTTGATGTTTCTTTATTTCAGAACTTGAAGTGAAGGCCTTTTCTTGCTCGAGTTCGTTCGTGGTTAGTTGATATAGTTGGGAAGTTCTGACATCTATGTTCTGCGCTTACGTATTGTCTCTCACTTTGCTACTCGTGCTCCGTCGGGTTACATGTCTCGAACCCCCCCTCCTCCCCGCCACCCCCAAAAAAAAACATAATGAAGAATGAAATGGACAGAAAACCTGGTTGCGAAAACAAACTTAATGAAGCCAAACGTAAGCATGCTAATGACAAAAAAAAAAAAAAAGAAACCATTTCGTCGCCTAATCTTATTGAAAGTCGCTCGGGTAAACCAGCTAGTGGTTGCAGCTTGCAAGGCATTATTATTTGCTTATAGCTCTCTCGGTGTCCCCCAACCACTCCACGAATGGGTGGGCCTCTTACGTATATATATATACATGCGCCGCAGGCGGGTTGGCGCCCGCCATTTGCGCACTATTTTGAAGTAGGATCTCAACACCAATACGAGCGTAGAGAGCCGCAAAAGTTTTGCTGTATTCCCGACGTCTGGCTAGTGCATAAGGAGGAGGAGACAAAATTAAGATGCACCCGCCATACTCAAACTAAAGTTCTAGTCAGGCATGTGTTCACCTCCTTCGTGCCTTTTGAATGCGCGCAGGTGGGCCATGAGTGGTTAGGTGCGGAAAGGCGCGTCTGATACAGTACGGTAAGTCACTAAATAAGAGTTTATTGAACGGGATCGAGGGTACGTAAACCTGACATAAACGAGGAACAGAGGGGGCTGACAAGCACTCCGGCCGTTTTCACAGATAGGCATATATACTTCCCTCGATGAGGGCTCTGACCTGGTTCCTAACTTTCTGTGGTGGTCCCAGTTTAACTCTGTAGTGAGCTTCCACTGCGTGGTAGAACACACACGACCGGCAAATAAATTTCGCAGTTGGCACAGAAATCTCGTCTCAATTGCTTTGCAATGTGTGCCATGCACCAAATTCGAGGGGAAACGTAAACTCTGGATACCGTCACAACAAAAGTCCTAAAGGAGGCATCAGTTGCGCCGAGACGAGTCAGTGCATGCAAAATATTTCCGTCGTTCCCATCGCATCTTTTTCCTCATTTTTGTGACTGCATAGGCAGAACATTTGGCGGTGGAGTCTACCAAAGGTTAAGGCTTATTTTATGGGTTTTGTACAAAAACAGCTTGAGAATTTTTTTTTGCATCTAAAAAAATAATTCGCCCTTCTTTTGCGATGTGCTCGTCGCGGTGGATAAGTGGCTATGGCGTTCGGTTATACTGATCCCAAGGTCACTGGACCGCATCCCAGCCGCGGCGGCTGCATCTCGATGGAGGCGAAATGCACGAACGATCGTCTAGATGTCCGAGCACGTCAAAGAAGTCCAGGTACTTGTATCTTAATCCGGAGGTTCTACAAAGGCACCCCTCATAATCCATATGCCACTTCGAGACGTTAAACAAGGTTAAACGTCACAAACCACACCATTTTTTACCAAGACACGTATACTTATTTTACGACGTCCTTTATTGCTTGGCTGCTAACCAATACTTAAAGGTATTTAGACACCTAATTTTGGTGGCATGTTTTCTTCTATACAATGATGCGGAAGACACTACTATGCATGAAACACTACGTGGTATTCGCATAGGACCACTAAATAATTTATAATCAAATTTCTCTGTCATGCTGCTTGGTTTCGACAGCCGACCAATGGCTGTGACGTCAAAGGGTGATTATATGTCACGTGAGACATCGAAAAACTTCAATATAATCGCTGCTTCATTATTTTAATTCACTACATTGCACACTGAAGCCAGCCTTCCTCAAGAGCTGGAATGACGACGAATGTAAAAGTATTTATATTGCAGTTTTTTCATGCCTCCCGTGACCTATAACCACACTTTGACGTCACAGTCAACGTGAGACTGTTGAAACCGAAACAGCATGAGAAGGCAATTCGATTATAAAATATTTAGCGGCCGTAGGAGAATATCATGTGGTAATCGATGTATAATAATGCCTTACGCATCATTAGAAACAAGAAAACAAGCAGAAAACGTTAGGTGTCTATACTCTAACGGGAAGCGCTCTTCGGAACTGCGTTGAGTGGGCTCGGGTATGCCCTGAACTACAACAAACTGGAAACAATAGGGCTCGCAGGCGCTTTAAGTCGTGCGAAAACTCCCTGACAAACAGTGGAACAGCTGCGGCGTACGGGCGAATAAGAATACAGCAACAGCAAAATACCTCCAGTTGTCTTGCACCTCCAAGCGTCTCAGAGACGTTCGCAGAGCCGTGATAAGCAATCAACAACTCGATAACGCACAGCAAAAACATCGACAGCGGCTGGCAACAGCGTCATCTTAATGCTCCCATAGCACTCCTCCTAACCTCCTCCCTCTCGCGCACACCGGAGCGCACAATGTCCAGAGTGGTGAAGGCAATCAATCCCGGACCCCCTGATTGCGCACACCGGGCGTTAAGCAATATTGAGCGGCAGGCCGCGAGACAGAGACGCTCCATCAGAGCGCTATGAACGAAGCGAATTGCCTCGTCCATTAGTCTCCTGCGGGCGAGGTCCCCGGAAAATAAAGCTGCCCAACCGCAAAACGCTGTTTCAATTGGGGCAGGCAGGGTTGCTCGTCGGGATTCGAGAATTATGATCTCACGCTCCCTCTCTGGGTTCCTTTGCGCGGCACAACGTGCGCACAGTATACGTCTGTGTCTTGTACTGCGAGTGCTATTACGCTTCAAAACGCCCGCCGTTATAAATGCCTTGAATGTCTGTCGGCACACGAAGCCGTTCTGTCTCTCGCTATTCACCGTTTTTCCTTGCAGTTCAGTTAATCTCGCAATCCTCAGCGAAGCCTTCAGAAAGCGCGGGAAAAGAGCGCTTACTAGACGTGCTATTCAAGCACGCGCGCCGCTTTCGACTGCTCCAATCAAACAAAGGCGTTTATGATTTCTGCGAAGAAGGAATGGACTTTTTCCCACGGTCTCTTTTTCAAACAGCAGAAAGGCTCCGCGCGCTTTTTCCTCCATTAGGTCTACAGCGAATGTTTAGGCGCATGTGAAAACAGGCGGTTCAAAGGACTGCTTCATGATGATGTCAGAGAACGTTAACGCGTGTGCCACTGTATGAAAAACGAATTGAACCGTTATTGAGACGTTCAGGCGAAGTAAAAGAGTTCGTTTAGGCAATTTGGTTCCTATCTAGAAAATACATGTTGCTTACAGCCCGGTTAGCAGGCTGCGATGACGTCACAAGATTACTTGGCCTCTCTCGAGCAATCCTTAATTTATATTCCACCTGCCACGGTGGGTAGGTTCTGATGACGCCACAAGGTCATGTGATCTCTCTCTACCAATCAGCGAATTTCGCCTCCGACATGGGCGGGGTTTTCGCGTGACGTCAACTCTGATGCCATCGCATTAAGAACTGAGAAAGCCGTGGAATCAGCCTGATTACGCTACCCAAAAGCACGTGCACTATTATTCTCAAGGTGTTTCATCTTTCCTATAGAACGTGCAAAGCATTTGTGGTTCAGTCTCTCCTACGTCGCGTTTTCGCAGTTCCTTCATACACTGACACTAATGGGGACGGAAAAGTCTCAGAATGGGGCGCGTACACCGTCAGTGCATAATGTCCGTGGTGTATTTTTTTTGTCTTAGTCCTTACGCGCTAGTTATGTCCTCTCACTCGAAACACCAACTAGCCCAGCTTTCTGCTTTGTAAGTTATTGTCACCAAAAATCCTACTGTATAAGCGATGATAATAGCAGTACATTATGCATAAAATGGTGGAAAATCAGCAACTTATTTCATGTTTTATGTAAAATGAGGATGTCGTGCATTTCTATCCTTTGCAATGCATTAAATGGTTTGTCCGGTGACGACCACTCGAAGCATGGCCACGCAGTTGTGTAAAAAGCTCCCAAAACTTCCAGCTCTTGTGTGTGCCTTGGCTCCTGTTAGGTCCGCTTCCTATGCAGCGATTGTGGCCTCCCAACGGTGCGATTTACGTCGGTGTGCGATAGGAGAGAGCGTCAGTAGCGTAGCGTCAGTCTAGCCGCAGGCGGCTCGCGACGGGTTCCGTCCCGTTGGATTTCAATTGCAGCGCCGGTGTGATCGCTCTGCGACTAATCAATGGGGAGCGCGCCGTGACCTGACGTCACGTGTTATCACGTGGGAGTTGCCGGTGGAAGGAGCGGAGCGGTAAGTCCGAATCGCCTGAAAACCTGCTTGCCGCTTCGAGCGAATTCGGTGGGTGTGCATGCGTCGCATGTGAAAGCACTGAGCGAAAATACCATAGCGACATCACCGACTGCGCCGAATTTTTCGTTCTAGTCGCAGCATGCGAAACGGGCCTTAGTTGTTTTTGTAGCGCTCTCCGATTGACTAGAATAGCCTCAAAACGCTTCAGAGAGCACGCTTCCCAGAAACAGACAAGCAGTGTTCGAAAAGTGAGAGAATGAGGAAGTGATCTATTATGCCACTGTCACATAAGCAGATTTCAAGGCTGGCAAGCAGATTTGACATCTTATACTTCATGTAAGTGAGCTACGAAGGAGCTCTCCTCATGTCGCAGTAACAGACTCCAATTAACTCGTAACGTTAGACCGGTATGCGGGATGAGTAAGGTGGGGACACGCGACCACAAAAAATGATTGCGTAAAGAGCAGCAATGATCGTAATTGCCACAGTCATCAGCTGTCCAACTATGTGCACAGAAGGGCAAGGACATTTCCCCACTAGTCTCCATTTAGTTCTGTTCTATGTCAGTTGCGACCGCACTATCCCCGCAAACATTCCAATATAATCTGCCCATCTGGCCCACTCTGTCGCCCCTACTTTGTCTACCGTCGCTTGGTATCCATTCCGTTTACCCTCGGCGACCATCGGTTGTCTCCTCTCCACATTACACGTTCTGCACATGATTAGTTCAAAAGATAGTACATAACCACGATCGAAATCCCTCGCAGGCCCTGCGAAAAACAAAGAGCCCTTCCCGCGCAATACCGAGGAGCGGGTCACCCATGGAGAGCTCGGATGCAAGCCAGTGGTCTCCCAGCCGGCGCTCCGAGTCGCCCCAAGCGCCCGTTCTCCTCCTGTCGGCGGGAACCAAGGCCCTGCAGCTGTCTGCCAGCGGCGGCGGCTCGGGACCCGGCGGCCGCAGCGGAGGCGGCGGGGGCACCCGGAGCTTCTCCATCGACAGCCTGCTGGCCGAGGACGCCTCGCGAAGGATGCCGCTGGACCTGAGGCCCTCGCCAGTCGCATCGGCCAGGATCTCCCCCGCCGTGCCCCCGCCCCCACCGCACCAGGCCGTGGCGGCCGGGGCGTGCCTAAGGCCGCTGCCACTGCACCACCCGGCGCTGAGGCACCACGCACCGCCGGCGTCCTACGAACCTCAGCAAGCAGCGGCAGCTGCAGTGGCCCAGCAGTACGGCATGACGGCGGCAGCCGCAGCAGCGGCGGCGACGCCAGCAGCGTGGCTGGCGGCAGGCCGGCCCCTTTTCTTCACCCTGGCAGGTCAGAGCAAGCGATGTTTGATTTTTTGCCACCCGCCACCCAAGCGCATAGCTAATGGATATGTATTGGAAAAGGCTTGTCCTGCAAAGGACCAGTGCAGGAAATGCAATGGGCATATAAAATAACCGGTGGCCTATTGCGATTCCAACACACCAATAGAATAAAAACGGCGATGTAAATTTGAACAGAGTTTCGAACCTAAAAGGCTTTCCGATTAACCTTGGCGCGACTGGCACGAGACGCGAATAAGCGCAGGTCACTGGGTGAGGCAGTTTGTTTTGCAGCGAACCCAACTGGTGTTTTGTTGTCGTTGTTGACGATGATGATGATGATGCCCCCTTTTTCTGAAGCTCCTTTGCCACAAAATCTGCAGAGATGTACGGAATCGGGGCTCCGAAGCCTTCGGGACGGAGACCCAGGAAACCGGGCGTTGAACGGAAGCCTCGCCAGGCCTACAGCGCCAAGCAGCTCGAGAGGCTCGAGGCGGAATTCAAGGTGGGCCGCTGAAGAATGCCTTACAAATGCGTAATTACTAACATTAACTAACATTACCTAACATTAATTACTACAAAGATGGCAGGTCGCTTATGAAAAAAAAACGTGAATGAAGCTCGAGACACAAACGGAAAAGCAGTACCAGGGAAAATTACTGAAGCCATTTTACGAAAACAGCACATTTGCAATACAAAATAACAACTAACCGCTTTCTATCGGCGCAATGCCATACAGGCAAAAATTACGCATGGGAAGAAATAATCACAAAATTCAATTATAACTGCTCACGCTGTTATAAAGGAGAAATTTACATCGCATATAGCGATTAGCATAAACAAGCAAGAACAGTTCAGCGCCTTCGGGAGCACCCGCCAAATAAATGCTCTTCCACCAGGCCTTCCCTGCCTCACCGAGTGTGCGTCTTGCTCTTCTCAATGCAACCAGGATGGTAATTGTCTATCGCCTTTGTTTAAATGCATGCAGCCGCTAACCGCGCTTACGAGCGAATAGTTAAATAGCGAACGGCTTCTACAGTCGGCTGACGTCGTACGAGACTTCCATGATGATGCTTGGTTCTTTCTAACGCTCAGCAATGCGCCCCCGCTGCATTCAGCGGAATTACCTTACAACTACACTAAAGTTAGCTTGGCGCATAAAAAAAAAATACTTCCTAGTGGCACGTGGATAAAGCCATATATTACAAACCATCTAGCGTACACAGCACCTCAGCTTTAAGCACACCAATCGAAAGCACAGGAAAATGAAAAAGAAGTGGGGAACGCTCACTTTGGAGGTAATATAGAATAAAAAGGTGGGCTGTTTGGAGTTCGTTGATTTAATTCGCAGCTCATAAATGCCCCGCAGAGGACGCTATTCTTCTATTTCGTCTCGCATTCTGCTCATCCAGCCTGTGCGTAGGCGTTAAGAAGTTCACAGCCCAAAAGCTGTTGTGCTACGCCACTCGGATATGGCGGCTCTGATTAGCCGGAGAGCTGCGGCGGACACAAGTCATAAAAATGACGTAACCTTTAGCGGGTTCTGAAGCCTGTGAATGTGGGAGGATATCGAGAATTTAATTTGCGATTTTTTTCAGAAACGCAGTCGCCCTACCACGCAAAAAAAAAAACAACGCCATTATTGGATTTATCGATGAATAATTTATCTGTCTAGCATATAACGTCCATCGACTTACCGTTTTCTGTAAAAAGTGATCAACTGAGGAAAATCTAGCTCAGTGGGGGAGCAAAGTCAACTTTAGTCCTCAATACCCATCGTTAGTGCGCAAGCTGGCGCACGGAACACCTCTTGCCAAAAATGCGTGCCGTGTGCATACTCAACGAAATATATTGATGATACAACTAATGGTTGGCGAATGACAGCATATTAGCACACCAAGATCGTGCAAAAAGATCTCTACCGCAATAAGACGTAGATTTTTGAAGCGCAGGGTGTCATCTAAGCACGGTGATGGCACTCTGCTGTCCGTGCTCAAGCATAGACTCTTCCGCGTGAGAAAAGGGCTTAGTGGGATCAGATCGGCAGCTGAGAACGCGCAAAAAACATCTGCTAAGTGTTTGAGAAAGTGTTGAATGTGAGTTTTAAGTGTCAGCTTTAAGCAAGTATAGGTAATTCCCTTTCGTTGCGGCTAGTTTACAAGCTTTTGTGATGGTGTGTAAGCATCGGCGACGCTTCGCGAAACAGCGATAGTGGCAAATTGTCGAATTCCCTTCGCTTTTGCTCGCCAGTAATGAAAAACGAAGGGAAACAAAGGACTGCTATCTTTGGTTTCAAAGGTCCTAAAGTGCTGCTGCCAATTGGTGCAAATAAGGCCGGGAATCCTAGAAGTACCGAGCGTCAAGTATACACGGTTCAAAACTTTCTTTTTTTGGCTAAAACGCGATTTCGACCGCTATGCTTATGCATTAAGGCTTACTACAGCTTATTAGAAGTGCACATGATAGCGGTATCACCGCGATTTACTCTAAACAGCAATACATTCCATGCCCAGCAATTTGTGTGCACGTCATATATAAGGTTTACCTTTCCTGCTCTGCTGGGCAGTCTGCTGTGTTGTCGTTCCACTTGAAGCATTAAAATCAAGTGCACGTTTCTGGACGGAAATAGTTATGGCTGTTGAACGTTACGCTCAGACTTTTGTTTCGCATCGGCATTTGTACGGCAGCAAAAAACGCATTCGTCACCAAGAAAATCCGATTTAGAAATCTTCCCGCCAGTTGAATAAAAGTCACGACGTCGCTACCGAAAAGGACTCCGTGATCACCGTTTAGGAGTGAATGGCGGTGCAGCGCAGCCTCTGTGATTCGCGAAAAAAATTGGCTTCGCAGCATGCATTTCACTTGCGAAATCGGAAGGCGATAGCGACACCTGTATTCAGCTTTTTGGACTTTTTTAGGTCATGAAAGCTCCGTTTACGGTGAGGATGATCTCTAGGTGATTAGAACGCGGTATCCTATCGTTACAAATCAGCTTTTATTTGTCCTCAATGTCCATTTAACAGCGGAAAAAAGACTTGGCCAAGACTTATAATCCGGAAATTGAGTAACCGATGGTTCTGTGAGATAACAATGGATTCCAAGTGACGAGAAACGTAGCCGAGGAGGGAGAGCGGGTTGTAGGAAACCGGGGGAGGAGGGAGATGATTAGGAAACTGCAGAAGGTGAGATTAGGATGGCGCAGAGAAGTACAATTGCGGATCATTGAAAGAAGCCTTTGTTTTGCATTGGACGTAACTGGATTGATGAGGATGACGACAACAGTTTCTATCGGAGAAAAACATTGCACTTTCATGAATACTGACAGCGTCTCTAGGCGGTACGATTGCAGCGAACTGGAATATGCCACTAAATGATGCGATATCTCCGTACTCGGGGCACTTGCAATATTTCAGGAAGAAGAAGAACAACAAAGCGGTTGAGTGTATTAAGATGCATGCTCATAGGGATGGTATATTCACAGAGAAAGAGATGACTGAGGTCCTCTTGCTCATCAAAATATTCGCAGGTGGACAAGTACCTCAGCGTGAGCAAGCGCATGGAGCTCTCGGCTACGCTCAACCTGACTGAAGTTCAAATAAAAACGTGGTTTCAAAACAGAAGGTAAGCCCGCCTCTTAACCTTGGTAAGTTGGGAAACAAAGAAAGTAAGCAACAGGTCAGCAGCCAATAGTTAATTCTTCAATTAAAAATATAAGGTAAAGGAGGGGAGGAGTATCTCGCGAGGTTAATTGTCATTTCCGCTTGCACGCGAGTCTAAAGAAGAAAAAATTGTCAGCGAATTTAGTAGTCACTGCCATAACACTGCTCAATAAGGCTTTTTAAATAAAAGCAAAACGGGGGAATTTTCGACAGAGGCCCTTTCTTTTCTCTTCCTAACCCTTTCTGCAATGGACACAAAAGGCACTCCGTGGGCCATTCATATCGTTCTAAAAACAACATAGTTAAAAAATCTCAGGATCTTCGAATTTAGTTTAGAGCGCAATTACAGCTACTGCCGGATGCGGGCAGAGTGGGTAAAGGAACAAACGCGGTGTAATGACATCCCCATCGAAATCAAGAGGAAGAAATGAACTTGGGCAGGGAATGTAATGCGAGGGCAAGCTAACCGCTGGTACTTAAGAGTAACGGAGTGGATTCCAAGAGAAGGAAGTGTAGCAAGGGGCAGCATAAAGTTAGGTGGGTGGATGAGATTAAGAAGTTTGCGGGGATGCGGTGGTCGCAGCTGGCAAAGGACAGGGTTAATTAGAGAGACGTGGAAGAGGCCTTTGCCCTGCAGTGGGCGTAGTTAGGCTGACGATGACGATGAATGAAATGTCTCCACCCTGCAGAATTTGGCCAGTGCAGACAAAAACCTGAAGTCAAAGTGCCGAGAGTCCGTGCGTGCATGTTTCATGCTTGGAAAGCTCACTGCTCATAACCGAACTGGATGTCGTTGTGCGCAGGACCAAATGGAAGAAGCAGATGACTGCTCGCATGAAGCTCGCCCAGCGCCAGGGACTGTGGGCGCCGCACTACCTAGCAGCGCCGAGCCACCCGTTCGGCTCCTTCCTAGGCGCGCCTGGCTTCTACGGCGCCGCTGCGGCACCGTGCGCCAATCCGCCGGCGCGGGAACGGAGTCCCTCGCCGGATCCTTCCAGGGACGACAGTTCCACCGAGGACAACAAGTAGAACGGGCACCCAACAATCAGCGCGGCTGATGGTGATGATTATGTGTAGGTGCTGGCGGGCCTTGACAGGAAAAGAAGCTGCCGCACTCTACGAAAAGCATGCACTGGCACGAAGCTGATGCTTTTCCTGACCTTGGCGGTAAGACATGCCCACTGGAGACCGGGAGGACTTATAAGGTGGTCGTCCTGCTGGGAGCCTGACATCAAGCATGGACAAGAATGCAGTGGCATCAGTGTAGATGACGTGTCCACACCATCTGGACGCGAAATACAATGACAATGCTTGCTTCGAGGGACGCAAGTATGGTGGCAGAGCGGAGTAACAATGTCCGCCTTCGTCTGTGGACGAAGTCTTGCCAAAGACAATGTGCGCGTGAAGTAACGGCTTTGGAAAACACGGACTGTGCCGACCGGTGGTTCCGAGACTTTCTACTGTGTTCACACATGGACTGCGAGTTAGCGCCGTAGTTGACATTATAGCAGTGTCAAACTCTGTGACAGGATGTGGAATGTGATAGCAGACCCCAAGATCCGCGCGAACTCTGCCGCGCAGACTTTTATATATTTGAGACTATACATGTGAATGTGCGGCGTGTTATAGTCTGTTACTGCGCTAGGCTTTGTCTTGCGCATTTTAATTATTTCCCTACAACTTATTGAGCAAGTCATCGAAATAGGAAAAAGAGAAGGAAAAAAGCAGCAAACGACAGGTCACCACGATCACTGATTTTGATGAACAAAGCAGGGGACAGAGGCCTTCAGGCAAGAAAAGCAATTATGTTTAATCAAGTTTCTGAACAAGGAGCCTGCCTTCTCTAGCAATATTGAACTGTGAGCGCGCAAAGAATCTCCATGACACAATTGACACAATTAGAAAACAGCGCGGCTGAAGACAAAAGGCTAACTATATATATATATATATATATATATATATATATGAAAGAAGCCAACAGCCACAGAAACCAATGGGCACAGGGGATTTTTTTTTAATTGAATTATTTATTTTGTGGTGTTGTTCAATTTAGAACATTACTGAATATGTTATCGCTTAAAGCTAATTGATTAGAAAAACAGAAGAAAAAACAACCACATGCCGCCGGTGGGATCCGAACCCACGACCTCCGATCCCCTGTGCCCATTGGTTTCTGTGGCTGTTGGCTTCTTTCATATTTATAACGAGCCCCTCACACCCCTACTATAAATATATATATATATATATATATATATATATATATATATATATATATATATATATATATATATATATATATATATATATATATATATATATATATATGCTAAACGATACAGTGCAACAGTGCATATAAAAAGTAGAAACCTCTCCATTTTAAGCCAAATAATCAGCCCCTGAGCGCCGAGAGAGGTCGAATAAAGGCGCAGTCGCGAGATCATTGGCAAGTAGAAATTCTGGTAAAGAAGGAGTCACTTCTTTCAAACGCACTGACGCGAACTGTTTCTCTCAAAGAACACAATGACGGAAAAGTACGGCCCATATTGCAGCTTAGAGCAGGATCCAATAGATCGCAAACAGAAAACAAATTGCAGTTAGTTTCATTGCTTACTGTTCATTTCTTGCGATCAACCAAATATGCATTGATCAAAGGCATGGCACCAGACAAATCACGCCAAAATCAGAAAGAGATTTTAATATGAGTGCTACTTGAAGTAAGTATGGTTCTGAAGAAATTTGCGGATGCGACGCTCAAGCAGCGAAGCGAAAGAAAGCTTGCAAGCTCTCGGGAACAAATGTGCAATACGAATTTTTCGCAACATTGTGAGCTTTGCACACATTGTTTGTTCCGTTTAGGTTCCGGAGTTTATGTTGTTTTCTCTTTATTACGGAATAAAAAAAGAAAACTTCCGTTAGCACGACTATTGGCATGTCTCTCACTACGGGTACACTCTACACAGAAATGAGTAGAAAGGGAATACGCGTACTTCCTTTTCACTCCCACATAGGCGCATTTGCATTTAGATAGTAGGGCGCGGCGTTGCGCATATGCCTTTTACCCGCAGGTCGATTTCTGGGTAAATAAAAGCGACGAAAGTTACTCTCTGGTATGCCATCATTTCAAGCTGTGAGACATATTCAGTACTCGCAAGCGGGTAAAGCTTTCGCAACGGTGAAATTCTGAGATATTGGATTTCTCTGCATTCGAGTGCCTTTAACATGTAGAGTTCCCAAAATTGTGATGCCTCTCAGAAAGCGGCCAAGTTATGAAACACTAAATTTTAAAATGCTGATGTACAGATATTTTGCTATTTATAATGTGAAAATTACTTTCAAAAGTCACTACACAATTTGCTGTTCGTTTTGAACGCGATAAATTTATGCAGAAATTAATGAAGCGGGAATCTCGAGTATCGCCCCAGCTGAATTGTCTCGACTGAGCTGCTTTGTCGACGCAGCTGCAGGAGATGCACAGCACGATTGGAGCAGCGTTTTCTGTACAATGGGAGACACCGAGCGAGATACAAAGACGCCAAGAAGGGATCATGAGTTGCTTTGTAGAACCCCCTAGGAAGGGGGAGGGGGTCCTATTGAAACGTACTTCCCAAACGTTTTCGCAGAAAAAAATGGGTCAGCATTGTTTTACTATGCAATACTTCTCGCTAATTGTTTCACTCATGAGTAATTGTCTCCCTTATGGTGGAAACCCCACCTCGATATCAGAGAAGGGATAAAAAGAACAAGGGAAGAAGAAGCCTTCATGATGGGCTCCGCGGATCAATTGATTAATTCAATACTTTCGCAATTCGCCTCTACATCCCTGCGCCCAGTCGCGACCGATGTTCAATACTGCGACCTTGTGTACGCGTGCAGCATGCGAACGCCACAGCAGCTGAGCTATCGCGCCGGGCCTTTTTTAGCCGTCATTTGCCTATTAGAGCGGAGGACAAGTTCACAAATCTGTTTGTACGTCTAGGTAGATAATGCAGTTAGTGATTGCAAGCACCTCTACCAGTGTTCAAAGCACGATGTTCGAATGCCCATCTATACTAAGAAGCAACACAAAACCATCCAGAAATGTTTCTGTCTTTCTGTGGCTATACTATACGCATTCGGCCATGTTGGCAAATAAACTTTTGCATATAATGAGCCATAAATCACAGTCACCTTTTCGCTGAAGATTTGTATCACAAAGAAAAAACAGAAAAGGGCCCATCGCGACATTTCACGCTGCACAGCATTTCTTCTAGTGAAGGTTTCCATTGTGACCGACGTAACCGACGTAACCGACGTCACGTTCGTTAATTACTAGCAGCAGAAATGAAAGGCATAAAGGCAGCGTCAGCCAGTCCAAAAACGAACCGAAACGTAAAAATCGACGCGCGGAAGAGGAATGGGGGAAGTTCCACTCGCCATAACAAAAACACGGCGCTGGGACGAAGACATCATTAACGCACACATTGGAGCGCGTACGTTCGACTCTGCCTTAGTCGTGACATTGGGAATAGGCACAAAACGCCGGTGTATCAAACATCCCGGAAGAGAACATTCACTGTGGCCCGCACTTTTCCGCGAATCACGCTACACTTTGGAGTCACGACAAGTTCCGTCGAGCACCGGCGACGCGGTGGAGTGTTGTTTGCTCGGCAAAATGGAATGACGCTGTTTTCCGGACCGTTAGTTCAAAACAGGTCCGCGGGAAAACATGTATAGAACGTCGGTCCAGGCCTTCGTCTGATGAAGGATAGGCTCCGTATTAAGTGAGAAATGGGCCTGCTCATTAGTCGAACCGGGCCAGCGGAGGGAGAGAGGTCCCGCGCCGATTGTTGCGGAGTCCACTATTTGCGAACACGAGTGTGACTGATGGCATAGCCAAAGCCACGGCATTTATGGTGCGTCTTTTGGACGAGGAAGTAGTCCCGCGACACGAAGAAATACTCAATATTAACACAGTGCCGAACAATGCAACAGACGCAACCGAGGACCTTCTCTCCTCCTGCTAATAGTTCCAAAACGTCTTCCACCCCCTGAATGAAATGAATGAAAAAAGAGACATATAGAGAGGAAGCTAGAGATAAAGACGGGTAGAGGGAGCCGTTTCTGCAATTGTTTTCTTTTTTCTCGCATACTTGGCTCATTGTGCGAGCAGCCCTGTGTCATCAGAAACCCAAGGCAGAAACGGGACACGTAAGTGATGTCATCTCCCCTCCTGGAGCAATAGGCCACCGGCGTTCCCATCGCCACGTACCTCAAAGCGCAATTGAGGTGTCCACAGACCCTGGGAGCCAGTTATGTGCCTTTTTTTTCCTCAAAATCAACGGAGCCTAAACCTTCGCTGGTTTTGACGAAAGGAAATGAGCGAAACTGACTTCATTCGTAGGTGGACGCCAATGACGACTCACAGCGCGATTGTGGTGTCCAGTGGCCCAGTAAGCCAGGTAAACTTGCTGCTCAGAGGCTTCATACACACAGACAGTGCGGAAACCCGGGGAGTGCGACTAGAAATACTTTCGCACTGAAAAAGCAGCAGTACTAAACTTAGGCAACACTAAACTCAGCAACGTAACTCAGCGACACACTCCGCGACAAGTAATGCTCTCGCATTTAAACATCATAAGAATTGTTTAGGTGCCCCGTAATATTTTTCTTCAATCATTCCTTCACTGTAAGATTTGTTTTGGTTTTTAGTTTCTTTGCCTGAAGTACGTGGAAAGAAAATAGTTATAAGAGCTTTTCACCTGCTGCTCCGCGATACTGGCAGACGACGCGCACGTGTAACAGCGTCGTCAAACTGTCAGGGAGGAACTTTGCGCCAACCGAAAACTACCTCGAATACGTAATTACGCGAATTCAGTTGAAAATTTAGGGGACAATATCTCGGAACTCGGGCGTGCTGCGAAATTGCTACCAAATGGAGGATGCCCACTAACCGATATAAACATGCACGCTAACTGCAGTGACTGAAACGTTTCTTGACTTACTCTAGGTAACTAAAAAAAAAATGACGACAATTGTACTCTCACTTTGTGCCCGCCTGGTCGCATGATCTACATGCACACTCTGCATGTGGGCTTTCGTGTAGTGCTAACCATTCCTTGTTTAAAAAATCGTGAAATCCTAATTATGAGTACAGCGTGTGTAACAAATATACGGGTCATCAACTCAGCGCCCGCTGATGCACATGGAGATTCTGAATATCAATTTCAATTTATTTCAGACATAAATATGCAATGTGAAAAATGTCCACGATCTGAGGCAAAACGAAGCTCCTATGCCTGCTAACAAGGCCTTCGCCTCGGACTTCTACATCTGAAAGCCTACATGACATGGGGACCCTACCTGAGGGGAAAATAAAAGAGAAAAGAAAGAAGAAAACTGCAATCCAAATACTCCGTTTTCAATGCATCCGCCATAGCATATGCATCGCTTATGAAATGAGCTGCCGTAACACGCCCGCAGTGATACCACATCTATGAGGCGAATGGGAGTAGGCAAGAGTTCGCAACTGACGGGCACATTATCGTGTTGGTGTCTTTGTTTTGCGAGAGAATGGGAAAGAAATAATGGCACATAACTGAGCATTGTTGCACGCTCCAGCTCATTTTTCAGTCCGTCAGTCAGCTTGTTCCTAACACCTGAAGAGCGCTTCACAATTATCCCGTGTACTGCCTTTAAACTTGTTAACTGAGCGAGAACAATGCACACATGCGTGTTCGATCTTGATGCCAAAGCACGATACTCCTGCCGCCGCGCCAAGGTGTGTTTGCGAACAAAGAAGCCAGCAACTGGAACTGCCTAATTACCGCAGTTTCCCGCCCCGACGACGCACGGTCCTTTGTTCGGCTTTAAAACTGCCCAAGCTTTTTCGCTGCCACAGTTCAGCCGGGTCTCCCGAATGCGAATGCCGAAGTATGCCCCACACTTTCCAGTACGCGCGATAAATGGTCCTTGCCGAAGACGTAGCCGGCCGGAGAAATTCGATGCACCTCGTGCTTTGAATACGAGGGTTCGGGGCGCCGATACATAACCGGCTCGGTCTGCATGTTGTTAGGACCGTATATTATATAGATGAATATCTGTCGAGAGGAACCAAGTTCTGCCCTTTCTTGCTGGGCTGTCGTGAAGGATTAAACGAAACATCAATTAAAAATTAAGAAAAGTGCCGTCAGAATCCAGTGGTGACATTGTTGTGAACAGAATTGTTTCCCACGACTAGATTCTAAAAAAATGACTTTTGAATCACCAAAATGTAATATCAATAAGACGCAAGGCAAAGTAAATGGTTACAGTTCTGTAAATGTTCGTGAAGACGGAAAACCGATCAAGCAACTTGCACGGGCGAACCTATAGAGGTGAAGAAGGGGAATGAGGGGCTCGTTATAAATATGAGAGAAGCCAACAGTCACAGAAACCAAGGGGCACAGGGGATTTTTTAAATTTATTTATTTTGTGGGGTTGATCAATTTATAATATTACTGAATATGTTATCGCTTAAAGATAATTGATTAGAAAGGCAGAAGAAAAAACAACCATATGCCGCCGGTGGGATCCGAACCCACGACCTCCGAATTACGCGTCCGGTGCTCTACCGCTGAGCTACGGCGACGGCTGTCAAACCGTCTGCTTTCGGGGGTATTTAAGTTTACAAATAACCTAACCTTGGTAGTGTTCACCAGCGCCACCCACGTTCTTAAGCGACGGACGTAGCACGTCCTGAGTTACCGCTGATGTGACGTAGAACGTCATCGAACGGCGAGGGTGGACGCTGTGTGAGAACCCTTTTATGCTTCCTAAGGCATCAAGGCTGCCAGAATCGAGGCCCTCGTTAAGCAATTAAGCAGACAAGGAAAGGGGAATGAGGGGCTCGTTATAAATATGAGAGAAGCCAACAGCCACAGAAACCAAGGGGCACAGGGGATTTTTTTTAAATAATTTATTTATTTTGTGGTGTTGAAAAATTTATAATATTACTGAATAAGAAGTTAGCTGAATCTTGTCTGACTGCATTTCAATCTCCATCTCCTATCTCTCAAAAATTCTGAGATTAAAGGAATCATATTCTTAGCGGTAAGAAACAGACACAACACCAAGACACACGTTCTTCAAATTATTCAAGCCGTTACCAACTAGCCCAACTTAATGTTTTAACGAAGTTTCTGAGATTAAGTTACGTGACTTTCAAATTCCTTTATTCACTGAGCCTTGCTTACTTGCTTTATTCACTCCCACACACCCACCAGCGGCCCACTCACTCACTCACTCACTCACTCACTCACTCACTCACTCACTCACTCACTCACTCACTCACTCACTCACTCACTCACTCACTCACTCACTCACTCACTCACTCACTCACTCACTCACTCACTCACTCACTCACTCACTCACTCACTCACTCACTCACTCACTCACTCACTCACTCACTCACTCACTCACTCACTCACTCACTCACTCACTCACTCACTCACTCACTCACTCACTCACTCACTCACTCACTCACTCACTCACTCACTCACTCACTCACTCACTCACTCACGTACCTATTAGCCCATTCATTCCGTCGCTCAGTCGCTCATGCATCCATCAACCAACTCACTCCCTCAATCACCCACACACACTCATTCGCCCACTCACTCACTCGCCCACGCACCCACTAAACTCCTGTCAGACGAGCAAGTTTAGTGTCATTTTCAACGAGTGACACTCGCCTGTAGTGTCATTCGCATCGTGTCACACGATGAACTTTAATGACACTCGCTGCTGAACGCACTCGGCAAGAAGTGAGTTTGGGGAACTCACTTCACTTTTCCCGAGGGGCGAAGTGTATAGCCTCGGTAGCAGCGTTTCGAAATTAGAATACAACGTCGGCAATAAAAATGGCGTTTTATTGAACGCAGCTAATTTTTTTTGCCCTCTTGTTCATGTAAACCTATTTGCGTTGCCATTAAATACAGGGTGTTTCACCTAAGACTTTCTGCAATTTTTAAAAATAAGCTATTTGAATTAGATGCGCGCTTTTTCTGGCATAGCATTGTCAGTGGTGCAGTACATCATAATGCAGCTAAGACGTGCTAACTAGCAGGCTTGTTAACCAATATTTAATGGTCAACTTTTAAACTATTACCGTTGGGCTCCTTAATTATTGAGAGGCATGCAGCCCACCGTAAGTAATGTCCATATCCGTTTTTAGAATTTCGAGAACGCGATTATCCTCGGCGCTGTGGCCCAACGAATTTCGCCTACATCGCGCCAAAATACATGCGGTTTGAGAAGCTTGCAGGCAAAGCAACCTCTCCAGTGAACCTAACTCGTCGAAATAGCCAAAATTTGTTGGGCCACAGCGCCGAGGATAATCGCGTTCTCGAAATTCTAAAAACGGATATGCACATTACTTACGGTGGGCTACATGCCTCTCAATAATTAAGGAGCCCAACGGTAACAGTTTAAAAGTTAACTATTAAATATTGGTTAACAAGCCTGCTAGTTAGCACATCTTAGCTGTATTATGATGTACCACGCCACTGACAATGCTATGCCAGAAAAAGCGCGCATCTAATTCAAATAGCTTATTTTTAAAAATTGCAGAAAGTCTTAGGTGAAACACCCTGTATATATACTGCACGTATTCCGACATTCTTGTTTTCAGCTGCAATAATTTTTTAGGCAGCCGCAGCGGTATGGCTATGGCGGCTAGCATGGCGACCGTAGCAACCATCTGCAACCGTTTCGGTGTGACGGTGCAACAGAGCAGTGTTTGCAAACCAACGAAGTTCTTTGTCAGTGCAGTGCGTGTGTGCAACATGGAGTTCTGCGCAGCGGCTGATGCAAGAAGAGAGCGGGCGTCAGCTGCGCAGAAACGTTATCGTCGTGGGTCGCCATGATGCTTCAAAAAGTGAAGCACTGCTCCTGGCTTGTCTCGTCTTGCGAATCCTTTTTTGTAATCGCCAATATTGCACAAAGCTCCTTGATAATCATAAAAAATTGCTTGCAGTTTGGAATCTACTGTACATTAACTGTATATTAAAGCTTTGAAGCGCGAAAAGTAATATTTTTTGTGCCTTACTTCAAAAGCCATCGTCACCACCATAAATTCCGAATGACACTTTATTTTTCCGTGTAGCAGCACGCCCCGATAGTGTCACTCGTTCTGGAGAAGTGCACTTCGTGAAAGTGTCACTAAACTTCCCCGTGTGACAGGGGTATAACACTTCCTCCTCACTCAATGACTCCTCATTCATCGTCCACCCACTCGCACTTGCTCGCGCACTCATTCACTATCTCACAGATCTGCTAACACACTCACTCCCTCATCATTCAGTCACTCACCCTCCTCCCACTCACGCTCGCTCACTCAGTTACTCAATAATCTACAGCAATGTAGAAACAGCCGAATTTAGTGGCAGAATGCAGGTTCCTTCACCGGGGCGCCCCTTCTGCAGGTCTCACTTTTGGCAATGTCTCAAAGGTCAGACTTCCTTGAGCTTCTTGTTCCTCAAAGCACTAAATGGGCATGCCGACGCTTTTTCGGTAGCGGCATGCTATACCATTACTACTGCATAGGAAGGCGCCATTGGCAAGGTATCGCAGGGCGGCGGAGGAGTGACGCTCTCATTTAATGAGCAGGTAAATACCAAAGTTTCTGGTTACGACGTAATAAGACGACAGGGATGGAGGTGCCCTTTACACACGAGAAAATCCCATTTCCAGCTGCTGTCCATGAAAACTTTTTTATCTTTTAGGAACGTTAAGGCTTCACCGCAATACGGGTTATCTTGCAGTGAAGCCGACAGTCACCACCTCGCGTCAAACACGGGTATCGGCAAGTCCAGGCAAAACATTCTCTGAGACGTAGGCCATGAATCCTCGCTCGGCTTCTTTAGTCAATTATGCACAACGGCACTCGATTACTAGTTGAAGTCGACAGGTCACAGAAAACGTTTACATTCTTCATCAGCACCTTTAAGATGCACGCTGTATTCGTGCCCTACAAGCAGGCGCAGTCTCTCTCTCTCTCCTTTCTGTAATTTCGTCCTTTTATTACCCATTATTGGTTCGATATAGTCAATAAGGCCCGGATATTTTCAAAGGATACAGACGCAAAATCTTGAACGCAAACAAACTATATAATTTGTTCCACGGGCGTAAGCAGACGCCGTCTAGCAAGTTTCAGTCGCAGGCATTGAGTGGAACAAAATTTAATATGATTTTGAATGTTATCCGAGGAGCCATTCAGCATTTCCGCCCGCAAAGTGTGACGCAAAGGTGTACTCGCCCCAATTATTGCAACGTCACCGAACTCAGTGGTTGTTGAGAGGGACAACCAGGGCTTGACGGCAAAGCCGATGTCGAAAGGAGCCGGTCGACCGTGGCGCCGAGATGCACTTCTGCGCTGGTGCTGACCGAATACGAAATTGCCTCAATTACTTCCTAGAAAAATGAAGTTCACTGCGATCTCATTCGAAAAAATCTCCCTATGGCGTACGGGGAAGGCTCACGCCCATCAATTCTGAGTTCTAACTGGGTGGTAGCATGGAAGCACCGCTGAGGTTTGTCCGGCCCGCTCATCTGATGATGGGCTAAGACTGACAGGTCACCGTACCGTTGTTGCACTTGGTGACCTCCATCCGCCTACTGCATGAAAACGTGCGATTTCGACGTGCTCAGTGTGCACTACGAAAATTGGTCATTCTGATTACAGTGCCAGAAACTTTCAAATCTATGGCCTCCCCGCAGTTTAACGGCGAAGACAACACGAATGCCTGTAGCCATAGTTCTTCCATGCGATGCCACATGGCTTAAATCGTGCACTCCTGACCGACATGTGAACTCTCAAAGCAGGTTCCCATTATCTCATCAGTGACTCAAACCGATCAACCTCGCATAATAATCGTGTAAATGAATTTTCGGCTCCTTGAACAAGGAGGAATTCAGAGAAGTTGCCGAGTTTCCTTTTCCTTTAATGTGAGAATTGCACAGTAACACTTAAGCAGATGCATTCGTTGCGAGATTGTTAGCGCAGCCTCGTGATAAATGTTATGCCATGCCTCTTTTACTTTATTTATTTTTTTGGAAAGAGACTAAACAATTCACGCAGCCACTTCCCTGGGCAAGTGAGGGGGAAATAATTATAGTTTTTTCAGTGAACTCACTCGTGTGGTGCTTCAGTTAATCTGACGTCACATCCGCATTTTTTTTACCACTTATACTTCACCCACGAGACCCGGCAAGCCTCCGTAAAAGCGCACCTTTCCACGTCCCGCATCTTTGTCTTGATGTTAAATTGCAATCCCTGGCGTTAAGTGCGTTTCGTGAAGGCCCAAAGGGTGCGAACTAACGCGAGGAACATTTGAAGCCCGTGAAAACTACGTAGAAACGGAAAAAGAGCCCACGCCCTGCCTGTCTCGGCGGGCAGGCAGAGCGGAAGGGGCCCTCGCACTGATGAACTCCCGTAATTATAAAGCTCACTTTAACAGGTAAACCCGTTTTCAGCCTTAATGGCACCCGCTGTCGGGCCGTCGTTGTATCGCAGCATGTGGTGAAGGAGGTACGGTGCAGACTCTTGCCAGAGAAAAGGAAGGAAGGAAGGGATGCGCAACGCATTCACACGTGTCCGGCGTTTCTAGGCGCGTCTGCAGCGCGCACGGCGCGGCGCTGACGAGGTGCGCGCAGTCGCGACGCTCACTTTTATCCTAGCCGGTGAAGTGCGAGTTCCGTTCGTGGAAGGAGGCCCGCTCCTAATTTAAAGCTACCATTACACCCAACACCCCGCTCCTGAGAAGTGGCCGCGCGAAAGGGGTTCGGCTATGCCGAGGCGGAGGACCCCGCGTCGGGCCAGCTCCGCGCCCGATGTGGTGCCATTTGGGAGGCGTTGCGCGGAGCGGAGGTAGCAGGCAGTGGTCTGACGTGCGGACATGCAGAGTTGCCTGTAGCAGTGTATCTCAGGTTCTTTAAGCTATAGCCGCCCGAGCTTAGTGATCCTTCTCGGAATACGGTGAAAACTGATTGACGTGATTCTGGCAGATGTAGATGTGTAGGTAGATGTTAAGTGGATGCTAGAGTAGATGCTTTTCAAATCTTGATGCGCAGAGGGTAAGTTTATGAGGTTACTACATATTTGGGTATGTGTTTTGGGCTCTGACTGAGCGCGCAGAAGCACTTAGGTAAGCCCAAAAGGGGAGTGCGAAGAAGGAGAAAGGGTGCAATGGAAGGGGAATAGCAGTTAGCCCTGGTGTTAAAAGTCGCGCTCGTTCCCAAGTCCTAAACACAGCGGCAGGCTTCGGGTAAAAGGCTTCACTGCTCACTGCACTTACCCTCGTTTCAAACCCGTTAAGGTCATTTTTAGGGTGTTATTCTCAAGGAGTTCCAGAGAGCCCGTGACGTCTTCCTTTGGACGATGCTCTTCAAAGTCAGAGCCGTTCAGTTGTAGGAACTTTTCCTCCGCCTTCACTTCATTTTCTTCGTGGTCGTGAAAGGGGTTCTCTTTTATGCAGTGGATTGGAGACTGTACATTTGCATTCAGTAGCCTCGCATCAGCGCGCGCAGGGTCCGTAATCGAGCGGACTTCGAAATATGTCTTACGGCGTGCGGCCGCTCCGTGCCGTGCCTGCCACCTTTTCCCAGGAGGGGGGCGACGTGGGGATCCGAGACGCGTTCGCGCGGCCCGAAACGCGGTTTTCTCGCGGGCGCAAACCTGCTCGTTAAGCGGCCGCGGCGCTTAAGCGCCTCACGGTGTAATTAATTAGGCTTAATTGGAACGGCGCCGCGTTTCCTAACGGTCTCTTCGCTCGCAGCAGTGACGCGCCAGGAAAGAAAGGGGCTGTGGGTAAGGGAACGGAGAGGGGAAGGCGGCAGCTCCTGTGCGCCGCCGCGCGACGAGCGTCCAATGACGCGCCGCCCAACACCGCTTGCGAGGCACACGGACGAGCCCACGTTGGGTGCTCTCGCTGCTGTTGCGTGCTTGTAGCTTAGAGTAAGGACAAGGTGGAGCATGGTAACACGCCCGTACGCCCCGAATGCGCACTCGAAAAAGAAAGGGCCGTGCATCCTGCTCCCAGCTTGACGGGAGGAGCGCCATTGCAACACGTTGCTGACAGCACTACGAGGCTGAGCTTTCTACTTGTCTGAGCCTCCACTTAGCATATTTAGTTAATTCCTTATTGTTTGGTCGCCGCGGTGGCTCAGCGGTTATGGTGCTCGGCTGCTGACCCGAAAGACGCGGGTTCGATCCCGGCCGCGGCGGTTGAATTTCTATGGAGGCGAAATTCTAGAGGCCCGTGTACTGTGAGATGTCAGTGCATGTTAAAGATCTCCATGTGGTCGAAATTTCCGGAGCCCTTCACTACGACGTCTCTCATAGCTTGAGTCGCTTTGGGACGTTAAACCCCACAAACCAAACCTTTTCTATTTATATTGAAGGAACCGAGTAAGCATCGATGGCAAATGCATTACTAGATGACGAAGGAGACAATATACGCGACCTCAGCACGAAAAATGATCGCGAATAATCCAGCGCCTTGTCCGTATGTGATACAAGAAATTCGGATAGTGGAAGCATAAATAAACAGTTCAATGTGTTGGTGTTGGTGTCAATAACCACAATTCGTCTTTCAGCCAAGTACACTCTGGCGTCCCACAAGGAAGTGTGCTTGGCCCATTACTTTTCCTAATATTTATCAACAATTTACCGGATTCCATTTCTTCCCATATCAGACTTTTTGCGGATGATTGTGTAATTTATCGCAAAATTTATTCTAACACCGATTGCCAATCCCTTCAATCTGACCTGAATTCAGTAACAGCATGGTGCTCAACCTGGCTTATGCAACTTAATCATTCAAAAACTAAATTGATGTCTTTTACTAACCGAATATCTCGAATTCAAACAGCATACTCCTTAAATAATAGCTCACTCGAGCTAGTCACCACGTATAAGTACTTAGGACTTCACCTTCATTCAGACTTAGCATGGAACCACCATATTAACCTTATGCTTGCATCTGCTAATCGGTCATTAGGTCTCTTAAAACATAACCTAAAGCATGCTCCTCCTCACCTCCGTGCTCATGCCTATACCACTCTAATTCGACCTAAAATTTAATATGCCTCGGCTATTTGGGACCCTTACCAATCTTACCTAATAAATAACATTGAATCATTGCAGAACCGCGCCGTTCGTTTTATTTACTCCGATTATTCACGTAACATCAGCATCACAGCCTTAAAGAAACGCGCAGGTCTCCAGGATTTATGTCTCCGCCGTAAAATTGCACGACTATCACTTTTTCATAAACTTTATCATCATCCATCACTTCATAACGACTTTTTTTCTTTGCCTCCTTCGATTTTTGACCGCCGCGATCATCCCTTTAAAGTTAGACGTTTCACGTGTAGAACATTTATCTATGCGCATTCATTCTTACCATGCACAATATCTGACTGGAACACTCTGCCTTCACATATCACAACCACCACTGATCCTGATAAATATTTTAAACTTATATCTTCAATAACTACTGCTTAACTGTTCGCATACGTTGTTATTTTATTTGTTCATGGCTTCCTTTTTTGCAGGGTTTGTTACTAAAAAGATTCATTGCATTAGTGTTCTGTTTGCATAATTTTAATACTGCAGTAATCTTCGTTCTTTGCCGCGCTGCCATTCTTTTGATTCTTCTGCTTACTTATGTCATCCAAAGTGTCTTATTTGTGTTTTTGTTGTTTGTTTTATATTTGTGGTTTTGTTTTATTTTGTTCAATTGCCTGTGCCCCCCCCCCCCCCCCATGTAATACCCTCTCGAGGGCCTTTAGGGGTATTCTGTATAAATAAATAAATAAAACCTTGGGACGATTATTTGAAGCATTGATAACGGTACGCGGAGATGAAGCGTTTTGAATGGCAACAAGCTATGCATGTCCTCTCATTGCAGCCTCTTACAGCCAGTCGCGCATCAACTGAGGGTGCATGACTTTTCGCCCGATTGTTACGTGATTTTTTTAACAAACAGAGCACTTTCTGAGCTCTACGAACTATACACGGTATCATAGTTTGTTGACGCTAAAGTGAAGGCTATAAGTGGGGCCAGCAGCAACTGGTAACAACAGTGACCAAAGCTCTTCGACGGTTATAACGATGCGTGCTTGATCGACGCATTTCGCTGACACGACTGTCGTAGTCACTGGCGCGAGTCAGTCACGAAGCGTTTTTGCACACTACAAGGAGTGCTGAAAAGTCGTGGGCCTAACCAAGAAGAAAGTTAGCTAGAGCAGTGAAACTCCATATTTATTCATCATACTGACCCCGCTGTTCCACACACTGGGCACACCACCGTCTGCGGCTTACTTTACCCTAGCAATAAAAAAAGTCACAGATAATTAATGCTATTCATGCGGCATAGTATGCGTTAGCATTATTGCCCTCTCCTCCCCTTATGGAGAAGCAGCCGCTACCGCTGACGTGATGAGACCATGCGAGTGGGTGGCGTGGTCCTAGTTCATCCATCACCGTGTGACACGTCGTGCAACCTCTCCATTCTCTAGATCTAATTCAGCAATTACACTGTGACGCGCCGTACCCCCCACCCCTCGACTCTGATTGGCGACACAGTGTTCCTCTGGCCTCATGTAGCTTCCTGCCCTCTCTCCTCTCCCCTGTAGGTGGAGAGGGAGAACTGCCACTCTCAACTTTGCTTCCTCTCCCCTGAGGCTTCACACGGCAATGCCAATTCCGGACACTTTTTGCGGTTATGGACGCTCAACTGCTAACGCATTAATTCTGAATTCCTGGTCACTGAAAACCTGATCCACAGCGGGAGCCGCCTCCTATAGCCACTCCGAAATTGTTTTCCCTTCGAAGTTTTTTCAAGGTTTGGGGGCAGAAAGTAGTCAGATGGAGCAAGATATTACGAGTAGATGATCTTGGTAGTCGAAACCCCATTCCGTCAGAACGTACATCGTTTTGCCAGCCTTGCAAGCAGCTGCTTTTCATTTTTCTTTTAAAGCAGCCTTTAGTCAGCACAAGCCACAGCAGTAGTATCGCAACAACTGAGAGACCTTGATCAGCACTGATATACTACACCTGCCTGACCCCAAAACACTACTGGCATGATCTTCCCGGCAGCTTTCTCGGTCTCAAATTTGCTTGGTCGAGGCGACCCTGTATCAGCGCCAGAATTTTGCACGGACGGTCGTTTCGGGTCAGGCTCATAGCGATGAAACCACGTTTCCCCAACCGTAACTAGTTGCTCCAGAAAATTAGCTCGATATATCGTTGAAAACTTTGCTAAATCAACTTGGACGAGTTGATTAGACGTCTTTCCTCGTCGCCGTACAGACATTTCTGCACCCACTTGGCTGAAAGCTGCTGCACACCCAGCTGCCAGTGAGGAGCAAACCCAGCGCGCTTCCCCGGATACGTCTAGTGTGTGAGCAACTCTCTTAGGAGTTGTTCGCCGATGTGCCCAAATCAGTTGATGTACACGGTCAACAGTTTCTGCGGTTGAAGCATCCGAAGGCCTTCTCAGACCTCGTTGCATTTACCGCGAGGGAATCTCCGCTCTAAAGGTTTGCATAGAACTTCAGCACAGTTGAGTATATAATGACCACTTTTCGCTCAGTGTTTGCAACACGTATTCGTGAATTTCATTCGCGGTTTTGTTTTGCAGGAATTAAGACTTAATGACGGCTGTCTAATTTTGCCCGGTAACATTCTTTCAGTGGTATCAAAAAACGTCAGCACTCAACACAAGTAAGGGCAAAAAAAAAAATAAAAATAAAAAGCGGCCAAGTTTCGAAAACTCGGTCGGGCCTAAAACTTTTCAGCACCCTTTTGTAGACGCTTTGACTGTTCAGGCCCTCATTTGCTGCTTCGTGTTGCAGCTTCGCCTTCAGTGACCTTAGGCTATTAGTTGAAAATAATAGGAAATCCTTCTTTTTTGGTAGATGAGCCAGCGTCATCATCAGAAGCACGTAACACGGCCGCAATTTCCGGCGAACAGTTCGCATGTTTTATCTGCTTTTTAAAGACTGTCGGCCCTAAAAACGTCGACGACAACATTATCTATGGATTTTATGATTGCTTTCTCGTAGCCTCCATCCCTATGAATCAAGAAAAACGATGTCCTGCCCACCTACCGTAAAGCAACCGGTGTTCTTACGTCCCTCGCAGCGGTGAATGCAATATATGCCACAGTCGCCACGATGGCCATATCGGACACTGCGGCTACGCTGAGTGCACGTATACATATATGGACATTGCGGTCATATCGCACCTGACTGAATCACACAAAAAACGCACAGAGGACGACGCTTTACAGCGGTCTGGTTCCATAGTGCGTCTTAAAAGACGATAAACGAAGCTGCACCCCTCTCACCCCCTTACTAGCGACTTGGGTGTGGGCGCGCTAAGAGTTCGTTGATGCAGCGGCGTCCTCTGTGCCGACAGCCCCCACTTAGGTGCCCTGGTTAACGAACTTGCTTCCCGTCAACGAACAAGTCCTATAATTCGTCAGAGCCACGATGTGGGTCGCGTTTTGCACAACCATAAAATTTTCAAGCACAAACGCATGCTCCCAAGATTGAACTCAAGTCGAACTCCACGGCAATGCCGAGATAACGAGATATCACTGCTAGGGCGTTGCCCCTGTGGAGGATGCTCTTGTATACACGCCGTGCCTCGTTCAGACAAGTGCAAACACATGGGCGTAGCTGCATACATTTGGAAGGGGGGAGCGCTGAAGATCGTGAAGAAAACATTTCCACTCGGACTGAATGATTCAGGTCCGATAGCATTTCGCTATACTGCTCACCGACGTCGCTTGCAACAAAACGCAGTGCCCCACGGGCAGATATAAATGTTAAGTGCCCGCCAGTACTGCAGCGCGTAGCCTAGCTGAGGCGGCTCATCTAAGTAGAATTGCAAACGACCGGCGAATTGCGATCATTCGGAAGACGTCGCTTAGACGACGCACGTACAAAGTACGACCGTAGCCTCGCGGACTAGACCTGCGTCCTGCGGACCGGAATCAATTTCTTTCTCGCACATACGACTGTACAGCTAAAATGCTGCGATAATAGCCGACGAGGAAGACGCGACGGCTATCTTTACTGCACGACACGGCGTTATTTGCATAGCACGCACTTTCGAGTCCTCCAAAGTGCCGTTCGCAGCAAGGCGATCTTTCAGCCCCAAACATATGGGCACGACGCGAAAGACACGTGATACGTACATATCTCACGTCGAAGAGAGACAGCTGGGGAGACTGCAAGAGACACTTTCGGCGGCAGAATATATCCGCACGCGTTTCCTTAGTGCGTTCGCAAGTAGGTCTCGAAATGTAAAGTCACAAGAAGTCCTACGACACAAGTGGTGTAGAGGCTGTCGAAGACCCATGCCATAACAAACATAGACACCACTGTACGTAGGACGACCAGGTCTTGCCTCGTGCGAGATATGAGGCCATATGGTCGCATCCCGTACGCGCTCTCGTCTGGGGTCTATTCGGACGGATCGTTTAGCTAATCAGCACGTTTCGACGCTTGAAGAGGGTCTAGCAACGCCGGTTGCATGGCAGTAAAATTTCTCGCCGACAATTCTTTAAGCAGAAATCTCTGTCATGAAGACAGTCTGGCTTTGCAAACTCGGTAGCTAATCACTAGGAGACCACATGGGAGCATTAGAGCAGAATATGTATCGCTGAAATCAGGATATAAATGCAGGGTATACGCAGTGATGAGCATATTTTCGCTCGCTGATAACAAGAACCGGGTGGGCGACTATACACATTAGATTATAGTTTATTAGCGGTAGGAGGAGGTTAAACCGTATCAGGTTTGCTTTGCTCCTGACTGCGAACTCCAGAGTACGATAAGCCAGTACGATATCCAGTTCCGCCGCACAAATTAATGTCAGTGGCCTTACCGAAACGCGGATCGCTTTTACGGGCAGTAAACACTGCGACAGTGGAGCACTGCTCGATGTCGCTTTCTGCATACGCGAGGCATCTCCAACAGGCTGAGATGGGGAAGTGGGGTTTGGCGATCCCGAATGCATCTTAAGGAACTCTAGAAAGGATAGCTTGGCGGTATGAGGGAGGTGTCTTGAAGTGGTACATTTCGGAAACTTTCTTTCACAAAAAAATGAAGAACAACGTGCCTTTTCCAGAGAAGATTTCTCGTGTAACGTGGGGCATACGCACCACGATGCTTATGTCCCTTATGGCTCAGGGTAAGATGGACGTTATGTCGGCCGGCAGGTACCATAGGAGCTTTCTAACTAGAAGCACAAGTCGTTGCCCGAATGCTGCCTCTTCATGACACGTAATTGTGCCGTTTTAGTGCATGCCTGTGCTCACCGTGCTTGTGTTGAAGAAAGAGTAGCGATGAAACATTGCCGGAATTGGCAACAGCGATAGTACAACTGTTACCTTCCGGTCTAGGCCCCCTTTTTTATCTTGTTTTCTGTTCACCTTTCTTCACTTTTCGTTCTCTTTCTTTTCTGTGTCTACTTTGATTGCTTTTTATCTATATCAAAGCACGCTTGGTCATGGACACTGACATAACAACGCCATGGCCCCTTTCATGCAATAATGCTGTCATTTCTGACACTCGTTGGATCACGTTCGAAACACAGCCGCGCCGAGAAAAGACACCACGAAAAGCGACCGGTGAGTTTCGGGACAGCAGTAGAGATGGCGCCACGTACCTCACTCTCATCGCACCGCGGGTGCCGCGAGTGCGTCGCTTTCTCCTCTGCAACGTCAAATTTAGACACGCGCATTTCGCTTGGTTTAATTGAATTTGCAATGGCGGGACCTAATATTCAGTTAGAATATGGTGGCATAAACAAGCCCATTTTACTCCTTGCTACAGCTACAAGTATCTAGCCTTGGTATGATCGTACAGCAAGCTAAAACTCAGCAGCATAGAGGTCAAAGTGGACGATCATGTGGAACTTGGGCGCTGCAGCAGATTTCTGAGCAGCTCTACGAGGCGGCAGTCCTCTCTGCGCTATGCGTCTTACAATGCGATTTTTCCACCAAAAATTTATACTTGGGAATGTGGGCCTCAAACCTGCCCTACATGGGCGGGACGTGTACTGCAGAATAGAGGCAGTCGGTAAGCTTTGGGGTAGCCGTCCTTAGGGTAGCGGAGTGGATTCCATGAGAAAGAAAATGTGGCCGAATATGACAGCTAATTGGAGACAAACTGCCCAGGTCTTCGCAATGCAGCGGACGACACAAGAACCGCTGCTGCTGGTGATGCTGATGACGATGGCGTGCGTACGGAACCTGCTTCAGGATAAAAGGCGTCGTTGTAGCAAGCCGTCACTGAAAACATCCGCGTTCATCAGCTGGCAAATGAAACTACTGTGAAGGCGAGCCAGGAAGCGGGAACTTTGAAGAATACATCGCATGACTGAGGCGGCTACAGCTAGCGTACAGCCCGAAACGCGTAAAGGTTCTGCATGCGTGGTGCACTATACACTCTTTCGTGTGACTTTGAGCACCGTCTTTTGAGAATCCGTTGAGCTCGCACTGTTTGATGAAATGGGTAGCGATCGCAATTTGCGTATTGCAGGTTGTTCTGAGAGCAATTGTTCGGTGTCTCTGGAATGGGCCCTGGAGTGGAAGGCGCTGGAGCGGAACGTGACGAGGCTGCTTCTCAATGGGCACTAAAACTCCCTTGGACGTCGCATGGAGGTCCTACATGTCCACAGGACGTGCAAGGGAATTACAGTGCCAATTGGGTTTCTTGCTCCAAGGCTCGAGAGACACAAAACCTGGAAGTTGTTTTACCAGTTCAAGCTGGCCATGCATGTTGCACCTTGTTCGCACCTTTGAACTTCTTTGAGAAGTGACCCACCTGTCGTAGGCTTCCGACAGTGTTTTGTGAACTGCCTCAGTGAGGAGCAGTGTCTTGGAAGACGGGTCGTACTTGGCCGCCGCATTCGCGTGATTAACCGCGAAGTTGAATAGGAAACTAGCGATTGGGAGCAGGCGAAAGAATTGCTGTTGGTACAGCGTGATCTCTACACATTTGGAACAAATTCCCAAAACAGCCTGAGTGCAGCAGGAGCGGAAGATGCAACATTTGCTTCCTCGAACAAACTAGGCAGGCTATGGCTACTGGCTGAGCGAGTTGGAAGACTGTGTGCTCTTTACGTGTTTCGTTTCTGTTTGTTTGTTTAGCTTTGTTAGGGACACCGAACAAAGTGACCAGGCTGTCGTTTAGCTCCTTTCAAAAGACAAGGGCCTGAACGAGACTTTTTAAGCGACCGCAACCGCGGAAACATTGTGACGCGGCACCGCTTTTAAATTCCACCCATATCGGCGAAACACAGCCGGTCCGAAAATCGCGAGCCAAGCCCGCCGTCCCGCCGTAGCAGAGAAACACGCCTCAGCTGTCGGGCCACCGCGGCGCGGGTCAGAGTTGCTACTTGAACCGACCCGTACGCACGTAATTAGGGTGAAAAGCGGGGGGGACCGGCGAATAATAAGACACGCCGTGTAATAAGGCGCCCCGGTAGCAGACGTGGTGGGTGCGGGTCTCGACGGGCCGTCAACGCGGGAACGCCGCAAGATGGAACCAGAAGCGCGGTAGGCCCAGCCCTACCTCTTGCGCAAGTGACGGGAAAATAAAAATTAATAAAGAGACAAACAGAAAAGAGCGGTCAGCAACTGGGTCTGCTGCTGAGCAGCGAACCAGAGCGTGCAAGACTGCGAGAACTTTGTTCCTCGGCGGCGCGGAACTGTCGGCGCCGGTAATTGAGCTCGCGGCGGTGCAGGTCCGCACCTCTGCGCCGGCCGCACATCCTCCGACTCACGCTGAGACAGTGGGAGGCAAGCTGACGGCAGCGCGCATGCGGGAGGTATATACACTATACCAGCGGACGACGGGCACTGCTGCGCTGCGGCGGCTACTGTGTGCGGGAAAGGCCGACGATGTCGTTCACCCGAACAGCCGGCTCTTGATTTCCGTTCTTGTTCTTTTCGCGCGGCTACTTGACTCGGCACTGCTTCAGCTGCGCCATGCAGGCATGCCGCTGCTTCTGCAGCGTCGTCTAATTACGTGGAATGAGTCGGCCGATCTTGGTTGGCTCACCAAGCATGCGGCCCGTGGGCGCGGGCGGGAGTTATGTCTCAGGCTGTCAGAGAGCACTCACGCTGAACTTGGACGCGCGCAGTGACAAAGAACAGCGCAGTTTTGCGTGCAGCCTCACTCGGGTATTGGCAGAGTCCTCTGGCTTGTAGACGATCCGCCGTCTTCTTCTATATTCTCCGACCCGGGCAACGCGCATGGCCTCTCCGGCTGCTTCCAAGGCCTGAGGGGTCACGCTTCTTGTGCAGCTCTTCCAGTATGGGAGCTAAAAGCATTTGATTTCATGCTTAAAAAATGATTAAATCTAGTAAATTTTAATGAATTCTTAGTGCGCATATGATGGGCAAGGAGCTTAGATTGGGGACTGGTACTGCGTCATAGGGAACCCGTATTGGTGCAGTTTCTGAGAGGTTTATTCTGATCTCCTTTTCCGTATTCTGCAGGAAGAGAGCAAAGTCGCAGGAAGACAAAGTGCCGCGACCGCGGGACCTTTCGCCTGCCATGTATACAACCAGTAAGACGCAGCCTCGGGTACCAGACCTAGCCTGGTAGCCTGGTGAGGGATTTGCATAGTGCGTCCCTGCAGTGGACGTTTTGGGTTTCGCGCGCTTCGCACAGTGCTCGCATCGTACTCGTATACGATAGAGCTACGCGCAACCAGAACTGCACGCTGTTACAAGTTCTTCAGCAGTCTGTGACACGTTGAATGCCTTGCCAAGGCGACTGGTGGTTGCAAAGCGCAAGCTCCTATGCCCCATTCGATTCTCCTTCCATAAACTTCTTCGTGAGACTTTCGACGCCTCAGGTGATGCGCACTTAAGACAAAAGCCACAAACGCAATATTTTTTTTTTTGCTAGCACGAGGTGAGGAGCACTGGTCTGCTATAAACTGAGATGAGTAAGGCCTACACGAGTAAGATTAGCTATGTACTGATTGCCCATCGCCACGGTGACATAATGGTTATGTGGCGTTGTGCTGCTGTCCACAAAACATGTGTTTCGAACCCAACCGCGGCGGGCGTACTTCGCTGCCGGCGAAATGCCAAAACGCCCATGCATACTGATATTTCGGTGCACGTTGAATAAGGCTACGTAATCCAAATTACTGCGGAGCTCTCCACTACAGCGCGCCGCAAAAGTCACAGCCCGCGCCGTTGCTTCAGAACATACAGAAAAAAAAAAAGCATTAATCGACCAGTCATATCCGTATATGGTGTCTTCCGCCTTCACGCAACAATGCCCGGACATTTACATTGGTATGCTCCAAATCTGCATAATCAGCGTTAGTGTTTCTTCAACACACGTTTCCAACGCGTCCACTGCCTATACTACATAGGTATACCTTCACTCGCGCGCCTCGTGAAGCTCGGATCATTTTTTTGGTATCGCGTAGGCGCCGAGTTCAAAGGGAGACCGCGCACTCACCTACTCTTCACAGCAGCCGCGGGGCGGTCCCGAGGGCGACGCCAAGGGGCTCGTCACACACCAAGGACAGCTGGACTCGATTAACAGCGCGTGCGGCGACGTACGGGCGCCACAGGGATTGACGTATGCGCATTTTTGTGTTCGCCGCATTGCAGGCAGAGTCAAGGCGTTCCCGCTCCAGCCTTGCGGATAGGCCGCCTCTGGCGCGCATTATAACGCGTGTATGGAATGCGTCGAAACGCAACGGACAAAAAAGGAAATCGCTTCTGACATCGTCGCCACCCGCTAACGTCTGATCAGTGCAGAACACTGATGGAAAACTTTGAGTATATCGATTTTCTCCCGAGCAGAGCCCGTGTAAATAACGGTGAAATTGTGACATAAAGTGAAGAAGGTAGAGGGACGATAAACAAACACATGCGCTGCCAATCTCCTCTTGGAGGGTGAGCGGGAACATAAGCGCTCATTGGCATACTGCTCTGCGCGGACTTCGGACCACATGCCTTACGTACTGGTCACTCACTACATACGCTATTGTCGCCCCAGTTTATTTCGCTACTGTATTCTTTTCAACGCCTCTGTCATTACTGAAGTCCCTAATGGCCACGATATGGCCGTAACGTTCGCGTTTACGTTGTGACACCAGGTGCGGCATATACGAGAAAAGTTACATACAAAAAAAATCAATAAACCTGCAATGAAATGGGATATATTTACTAAGCCAGCTACACGTGACATTGGGATCATTCCCAAAACTAAGAAGCGATAAAGAACAGAGAAGGCATGCAGATGCAATTCCATTTCGCAAAGCACAAAGTAGGGCATGATAGAGCTGCGGACTAGCAATATTCTGAGCACTTTTTTTTTTCTTTTTAACAGAACATCCTAGGCCATTAGCTGGAGCGCCTTTATATTACCCGTTAAATGCATTCCAACAAACCGCCCCTAGGGCCCGGGGGTATCAATACGGCGATGTCTATCAATGGCCTGCGGCGCTATAGGCAGCCGAGAGGGTATAGGGATACGATAATGAGCGGAAGCGCTCGAGACGACTTCGCGGGGCTACTGCTCCACAAAGACGGCAAGAATGTGGGCGCCCGGTTGTGTGTGCGCCCGTGTTGAGTGACAAGTCACGTCGAGAACGAAGCTCGTCCAAGTGACGTTTCAAGCGGAGCCGGATCTACTCGCCGCCTCGCAGCGCAGAGTCGCACGAAATGAAATTGGCCAACACAGATATACGGGCGGCTGCAGCTGACGAGTTGATCTCGAAGGCAAACACCGTTTGACCGGCGTCGGGTCACGCTCAACCGGCGGCGGCGTCGACGCGCATCCAGCCGCCTGAGGAACTCAAAGCCGGCGTTCTTTTCTCCCCGATGCATTTAGCGTTCAATTGCGTGCAGCATTCTTGGCAGCGGATATGCCCAAGAGTCACATCCATTCATGCATAGATTCGAACATGTGCAGCAGCACAGAAGGCAAGGTCCCCGGAAGGACACAGGGACTCAATGTTCTTTGCCGTTTCTGTCCTTCTGTCGTACCTAAGATTTGAGGGCTGTATATGAGTACATCGAGCTACATAGGTAACCGCAATTTACACTCAGAGATCGATTTCCTCACCGAGACATAAAATTGGACAAGTTGGTTTGTGTCTCTTGAGTCGTGTTTCTTGCTTTGCTTTCCAGACGACCTAGATATGGTTTCACGTTTGGGTATATATACCCTTTCGGTTATGCTTTCTCGCGTTGTAGACGGCTTTTATGGGCCGGGTAAAAGTACTACACATAAACTGGTTTTAGCCCTTTAAAGCAATTTCTTTGACACGTAAGTGTTTCTTGGACGGAACGAAATATGAATATGTACATTCAGTTCCATTAACTTGTTCATATATTTCCGTATATTCATTTGGAGGAGGCCAAAAGGAAAAAAAAAAGCTGCATGGAGGCAGCCTCGAAGCCCTCGACCCCCTTTACAAGCAATAACACAGGTGTAAATCCGTTAAACGTCCCGTCGACGAGCGAGAATTCATTTGGAACCACAAAGCAGCAGATAATGAAAGTTGCTTGTGGCGCCATCCACAGGGAAAGAAATACACCTGCAGTACGCCCCGCATCTGCTGCAGTCCTGCGGTGGGTGTAGTCCGATTGATGAGCGCGGTGGTAACGGTGGCAGTGGTGATAATTGAGATGATGGCGATGATCCTTACGTACCGCTCCTCCAACCCAACCGAAATACTCAAGGTGGGCTTTACAACAACAGTAAGGCAACTCAAAAATATCTGCCTCTCCCGTAACCGAGAGTAGAGTAAGCATGAAATGTTTACGGGCCTAATGTCATCTCGGTGGACACCCGAACCGCACCGTACAGGAAGGGAGGAACGCCACCACCCGTTCAGCGCGATGCCTTGCCATTTGAACGCAAGGTTTTTTTGAAGAAAGGAAATGGCGCAGTAATTCTCTGCCATCTCGGTGGACACCCGAACCACACCGTATTGGAAAGGAGGAACGCCACCACCCGTTCGGCGCGATGCCTTGCCCTTTGAACGCAGCGCTTCTCCCCCGGGCCCCTGTGCGCCTGCGCGGCTTTGCTTCGATGCGCGAAGCCCCTAAGAGATCACGTATGACAACGAAGTGTATCGTGGCATTTATGTGCTTTTTGCACGCGTTATTAGAAATCGGAAATTATAATTCCGTGCATTATCAAACGCACAGCGACTGATATCTTGATAAACATTAAGAAGGCACTGGCAGCAGTTATTTTTCGTGACTCCTTTGGAGACCAACCGGCGCTTGCATGCCGGTCGCGTAGGAGGGCTTAGAGAGAGTCGTTAAATCTCGTTAAGTCTCGTACGGTGCCCGGATGTTCTCGTTTCAGAGCCCGGATGAGTGGATTTCAGTGCCCGGATGATGGCTCTCGGTCTCGGCGTGACGTCACCACACTGCCGACAACGGGGGCTAAAAGCATTTCATGCTTAAAAAGCGACATCCATCTCCGCACGACAGCAGTACTACCCACAGCAAACAGATGCGTAGTATTCTGCAGTAAGAAGCTAAGTAGTACCTCGTCATAACGAAACGGTTTGTAACGAAATAATGGATATAACGAAGGAATCACGATCCCCCTTGGAAGCTCGGTCACCACGGGCTATGACGAAGCTGCGGCTATAACGAAGTAATCACTGGGCCCCCTTCAACTTCGTTATAGCGAGGTTCAACTGCAACTGCACCTCTTCTCGCAAACCCTGAATCTAGGAAAAGCAGTCGGAATCACTGACGACGACAAGCCAGCCGAAGCTCTACACTGCGCGCAACTCCTGGGGGCAGGGCTGCACCTGCTACGGGAGACGACGGTGTGTGCGAACGGCGATGCGCGGGGTGTTTGCACTTCCGGCGGTCACTCCTCTCTCGGCGTGTTTGCGCTCCCTCCTGCAGATGCGCGCCTGTCCTGCCAACTCGGAACCATCGACCTCCGCTTTAGTTGGGAGGCCGTTGCGAAAGAAGCTCATCTGGCCGAACAGCCGAGAACACGCGGTGGAATTAGCGCCCAGCGAGACAGTCATTAAGGTGATGGTGAACAACGCATAGCTAGCTGCTATAAGAAGAAGCCCAATGCTGCGCAAAGGTAATCTCAAAGAGGCTAAACGCAAGGATTCCTACTGTCCACGGCCATAAAAGAACGAATGTACACCACCTTTTAAAATGTTGGCAAATATTGCTGCCAGCATCTCCAGAGCTACAAACTGTCACAAGATTGATGAAAATAATACAAGCCAAAGTAACGCCAGTGCAGCCAGGGAGCTACAAAACAGATAGTCCTAATGTGGTGTAGACATGCCGCATTACGCTAATTCATAAGCCTGAATAATGCCGAAAAAGCTTGGATAGGACGGTTGGAAAGAATAGAAGGGGAAAAAGGGAGACTTCGATGAAAGCCAGTCACACAGAAGCAGGGGAAAGGAGGCGTTGTGGGAGTGAAGACGTGCGTCAAACTTTGCACCAGGATGACGTTTGAGGCGTGGGCGCGGTGTAAGTGATCGCTTTAAGACATCACGCCTCGGCATATATCGCTAGCGCACAGCAGAACAATTGAGAATACTATTGTTTGCTAGTAAACAATACAGGGTGCACACAAGAGCGGACAGAAAGACCAAACTAACAAAATTAAGGAGTACACGCATTATGGAGTTGTCTCGCATTTTCACGACAGTTCAGCGAAGCTTTTCTAAAATACGTTTTCGCGGGCGTCGTCTGATCTCTGGGATCAGAATCCACTCACAGTCCAACGGCCAGAAAGCCGACCCGTCTTGAAGGAAAATTTGCTTACACGACCTCCAAAACTGCAGGAGCGCGAGCCAAGAAACACCGCGCAGGCGCCGCGTCTCCACTTCTCCTGCGGACTAGCCCATCGTCGCGTAAACAGGTTAGGAGGAGCGCACGGCGTGGGAATGTTTGGGCTCGCCACTGCACTACGCGACTCTATTATATACAGAGATGTTCACAATCTTGGCGCACCCGTCTCACTTCCACGAATGGTGGCGACAGCTCGGAACGCGCCGCAAGCCGGCGCGAAAATGACCCGGCAATACATTACGCGACTCGGCGGGCACAGTGTCGACGCTTCGCTGCTTTTGTGGCGGTGGGACTGGGTTAGTACACCGTGGGTGTGAAAAGCGCTCGCTTGGGTATTGGGGGGCGTGTAAATTGCGGCGCAGCTGTTATCACAGGGTCATTATCTGGGGTGCCTCCAGCGGGGAATATGCAGCACGGTTCCTACTCGAAAAAGATGCTGTGTTTGTGGGCTTCTTTTCCGGCGACTGAAGGGTGAAGTGCAGTCGCATATGTGGTAATGAGAACGACGATTAGAGTGAAGTGATCTGTGAACGGAAAAGGGCCTCTTATGTTTAGAGGTGTGAGCGGACACTCACTGGTTGCATGAAAACTGAGCTAGGTCACTTAATAGATGAATAAATTTAAAAGAATGTCAGTCCACGAAATTAGAGAAGAAGGCGCCTGTGCGAACTGAGCTGCTTTCGCTGCGTTCACTCGGTGTCGACTCCTTCACTCGGGCCATGACTCCGTCTCTTTTTGGCCTGTTTCTTCCCCCGGTAACGTGGGGTTCCTCCTCTTCCCTTCTGAGCTATGGTGCCGCGGGAGGCGTCCGCGAGGTCTCATCTTTGCTTCGAATAGTCGGTGCCTCTGGCATGCCGGAGTGTCTTAATGGCTTTTTTGCAGGCGCGGTGCGTTCTCGTACGGTGTCAGGGTCTGCTCATCCTCCGCTCACAAATTTGGAGCAAGTGTTTTGTCAGAGGGTCAAGCTGTCAAAGAAGAAGCCTAGAAACTGCCTTCAGTTCGGTCGGGCGAAGAATAAGCTCTTCGGTCGCATGCTGGCAGAGGCGTGCTTGTCAACAGGGCGTAGGAATAACAAAGAAACAAAGTCCATGGTAGAGAGAGGGTGTGTTAGATGGTCCTTGGCGATCACAAAATGAACAAGGGAGGGGAAAACCTCAGGTTGCTTGAGCCAACGTTTCGACAAGAGGACTTGTCGTGTGATGTGAAATGGTACGGAAGGAATAAAATTGTGCAAAACAAGGTTATATACACCGTGACAAAGGCAAAGTACCGTTTTAAGGGTGTGCTCGCGTCCATGTCTCCCATAAGTCGAACGCTGCTCCAAAACTCTTTGAGCAGCTCGAAGTACGAGTATACTACACACACACACACACACACACACACACACACACACACACACACACACACACACACACACACACACACACACACACACACACACACACACACACACACACACACACACACACACACACACACACACACACACACACACACACACACACACACACACACACACACACACACACACACACACACACACACACACACACACACACACACACACACACACACACACACACACACACACACACACACACACACACACACACACACACACACACACACACACACACACACACACACACACACACACACACACACACACACACACACACACACACACACACACACACACACACACACACACACACACACACACACACACACACACACACACACACACACACACACACACACACACACACACACACACACACACACACACACACACACACACACACACACACACACACACACACACACACACACACACACACACACACACACACACACACACACACACACACACACACACACACACACACACACACACACACACACACACACACACACACACACACACACACACACACACACACACACACACACACACACACACACACACACACACACACACACACACACACACACACACACACACACACACACACACACACACACACACACACACACACACACACACACACACACACACACACACACACACACACACACACACACACACACACACACACACACACACACACACACACACACACACACACACACACACACACACACACACACACACACACACACACACACACACACACACACACACACACACACACACACACACACACACACACACACACACACACACACACACACACACACACACACACACACACACACACACACACACACACACACACACACACACACACACACACACACACACACACACACACACACACACACACACACACACGCACGCACGCACGCACGCACACACACACACACACACACACACACACACAAAAAATCACAGGGACATTTATGCCATTATGTGTTGACATTGCGACAGTATTAGCAGCTGCTGATGCTTTCACCGACAGTGACGCTCCTTCCAGTCCAGTGACGTCACTACACTCCACCCAATGGGAATTATCCGCCCTGGTGACGTCACTTCCCTCCAGCCAACGGCTGAATTTTTTTTAGATTTTTTTTAATGCCATTGCATTAGGTTTAAGCACAGGCATGCACTAAAGATAGCAGGCCGAGTAGTGCTGTTCTGCTGGGCCATATTCACGTATGTCCTAACATTGCGCAGCGTATTCACTTGCGAACATAACGACACGCGCATGCGCGCATTGCGCCTTCTTGTGCCTCTTTAGTTAACCGCCTGGTATATTGCGGATGCCTCAGCTTGCCTCCTTTAGTTCCGCCTTCGCCTGCGCACTATCGCACGACACTTCACTCAAGTGGAAAGCAACAAATAAAGGCATCCCAGGCGATAAGATCGACATACAACGCGTAGGTATATCCTCAAGCGGCCTGACAGATATGCCCCCTCAGCACAAGTCATCCTTCGCTAGCCGAATCTTTTCAAACAACATGGGTTGCAGATAGGGAAGTGTAGAAGTAGTACGGCAAGTACTCTCATACTGTCAATGGACAATGTGACTGTGGAGGCCTGTTTTCTTGTGTCCTGAGATCCACAATGAACCCTTCGTTCTCCCTAAACAATGGCCTGGACGACAGCATGGGATATCTAAAGAATGCAAACAGCACAAGATACGAGATATAAAACAATACAAGATAAGAGCTGCGCTGTTTTCGCTGAATAGCAACGATGTTGCTTGTGTGAGCTTTCCATGTTTTGCAATCTGGAGATGCTTTCTACAACTGCCTACGTGCGCTTGGTGAGAGAAAAAAAAAAAAGTCACCACTCTACGATGCGCTAGTAGACACGTAGGCAGGGCCCAGTTTTAAATGGTCATGCTTGCAGTTTTAAGTGCGTGCACATTCGACCCCTGCGTCATTTTCCAGTTCACACTACAACACTCCCACAGAAGCCATATTAATGGTCCGGCAGTAGGTGCATGCGGCGCCCGCACAGCGGGGGTTTTGCAGTACATGATAATCACGGGGTCAGGCTCAGAAACAAGCGGACAAGTTTACAGCGTATCACGCTAAGTCGAACCTCGTTACAACGAAAAGGTTTATAACGAAACAAAGAAGCTCAGCCCTTTAGAAGCTCAGCCAACACTGGCTATAACGAAGCTACGGGTATAACGAACTCATCGACTGCCCCTTCAGCTTCGTTAAAACGAAGTTCAACTGTATGTAGTTCAACGCGCTAGCTTTCCTGTCACAGCGGCGCAAAATTGTACTGTGGTGGAAACAGGCAAAATTTTTCACTTCACAGTGGTAGCTCTCTTGCGCTTATTGAATCATCGTCATCGTCATCATCATCAGCCTAACTAATCCCACTGCAGAACAAAGCCCTCTCCCGTCTCCAGTTACGTCTGTCCTGTTCCAGCCGCGGCCACCTTACTCCAGTAAATTTCTTGACCTCATATCCGCCCACCTAACATTCTGCCGCTCCCTGTTACGCTCGCCTTCTCTTGAAATCCATTCAGCTGCCCTTAACGAACGTCGGTAATTTCGAATTCGCATTCTATGCCTTGCGCACGCCCATTTCTTCTTTTTGATTTCGACTGGGATGTAATTAATTCGCGTTTGTTTTCTGGCACACTCTGTGCTTTTTTTTTTTTTGCTGTCTCTTAACGTTACACTTATCATTTTACTTTCCATAGCTCGCTGCGTTGTCCTTAACTTAAGCTGAACCGTCTTTGTTAGCCTCCACGTTTCTGCCCCATACGTGATCACCGGAATGAGACAGCTGTTCTATACCTCATCCTTGAGGGATTCTCGTAAGCTGTCATCCATAATCTCAGAGTACCTGCGAAATGCACTCGATCGCATTCTTATGGTACTAGTTATTTCACTCTCGACTCGTGGTCCAGATCTAGGTATACCGGGTGTTTCAACTAAGATGTTCTGGAATTTTTAAGGATATGCTTTTTGAGTTAGAAGATGGCTTTTTTTCGTCATGGCGGTGTAGCGCATCAGAATACAGCTAAGACGTGCGAACTATTAGGCTTGTTAAGTAATACTGAGTAGTTAACTTTTGTGGTTTGTGGTTTATGGTGGTTTACCGTCCCAAAGCTACTCCGGCTATGAGGGACGCCGTAGTGAAGGGCTCCGGAATAATTTCGACCACCTGGGGTTCCTTAACGTGCACTGACATAGCACAGCCCATGGGCCTCTAGAATTTCACCGGGATCGAACCCGCGTATTTCGGGTCAGCAGCCGAGTGCCATAACCACTGGGCTACCACGGCGGCAGTAGCTGACACTTAGAACGCAGCTCTTAGGCGCCCGTTCCCGGGTTGAGTGGGGTGCCTCGTCAGGGTAACCGAGCGCGTAGGAGGAAAGCGGCGAAGGGGGTAACGGTGGCGGAACGCTGGGTGCGCTGCCCAAGTGTTCCGTATGCGGTAGCCATATTGCTAGCCCGAATACCGAGAAGCGTAATCGTCGACTAATTGTTTGAAGTATTAACGTTAGACTTTTTGTTTATTGAGAGCCGCGTGGCCCACCGTAAGCAATATCCACGTCAGTTTTTAGAATTTCGAAAGCTCGGTTACCTTCGGCGCTGTGGCCCAACAGATCTTGGCTACATCGCGTCAAAGTACATGTGCATTCGAGAAGCATGCAGGCAGTGCAATCCCTCCAGCGCACGTAACTCGTCGAAATCGCCTAAATTTGTTGGGCCACAGCGCCGAGGGTAACTGCGTTGTCGAAATTCTAAAATCTGATATGGATATTACTTACGGTGGGCTACACGTCTCTCGACAAAAAGAGCAGACTAACAGTAATAGTTAAAAAGTTAACTGTTCAGTATTAGCTAACCAGTCTACTTTTAGCACGTCTTAGCTTCTTGAATAAACAGCGCGAAGGAAGACGAGCACGAAAGACAAGAAAACGGACGACACAGCGCTGACTAACTGAGGGTTTATTGCTGATCATACAAGTATATATAGGGTCCTGTTTGAACAGCTCATTAACAAAATCCTGCTACCACGTCTTAGCTGTATTCCGATGCGCTACCAAGCTGACTATTTTCAGCTGCTATGCCGAAAAAAGCGCTCTTCTAATTCAAAAAAGCCTACTTAAAAAAAGTGCAGAACGTCTTAGGTTTAACGTCCAGCACGTATTCTCTTACTACTTCTAACTCTTCACTGTCAGTCGTAAACTGCTGCTCCTGTCTAGACTGCTGAGCATTACGTTAGTTTTCTGCATATTACTATCCAGGCCCACCGTTCTGATTTGACTGCCTAGGTCCTCGATCATATTTTGCAGTTCATCTCCTCAATTACTTAGCAATATGCGATGTCATCGGGAATCAGAGATTGCTAATGTATTCTCCATGAACTATTATCCTCAACTCTTCCTAACCCGTCCTCTGAGTACCTCCTGTGAACACCTGGTGAATAACACTGGAGAGATCGTGTCCCCCTGCCTGACACCCTTTAAACTGGATAGTTATAACTTTCTCTGTGGACGTCTATGGTGACTGTGTAGCCGTTTCAGATATTTTCCGGTACTTTTACACAAGCCTCTTATACGTACACCCTCGTTCCGTGATACCTTTACGATAGCTGAGGCTCCGACCGAGTGAAATGATTTCTCGTAATCTATGAAGGCTATATGTAGGGGTTGGCCGACCTCACTGACAGTGTGAAAATGGTCTAATGCCAAGTAGGCTTTATGAAAGTTAGCCTGGTCCTTAGGTTGATTTAACTCTAAGGTTCCTCTGATTTTATTAGCGATTACCTTAGTAAATACCTTATACACAATAGACAGAAAGCAAATCATGGACGTCCATTTTTTTTTCTCCAAAGAAATTTTCTAGAGGCCCGTGTACTGTGCGATGTCAGTGCACGTTAAAGAACCCCAGGTGGTCGAAATTTCCGGAGCCCTCCACTACGGCGTCTCTCATAACCTTAGTCGGTTTGGGACGTTAAACCCCATAAACCAAACCAATCCAAACCAAACTTTTTTTTTTTTTTTACAGACTAAGATAATTTTAGCGTTGTTACAAGATTCCGGTACGGTCGAGGTAATGAGGCATACAGTATTCAGGGTGGCCAGGTTCTCCAGTACGATCTTCCAACCGTCTTTCAATAGATTTGCTGTTGCCTGTACCTAAGAAGCTGCTTTTCACCTTTGAACTGCTTGTAATGTTTTCTTCCTCTTTAATTGACGACGGATGTTCAATTTTTCTACACACCTCCAACCGTAATTATCGTTCTGATTATTCCGGCTACCGCACAGAACTCTGTGTTCAGAACTCCTCAGCTACATTAACTATCCTATCCATTTTGAGAAGGGCATTACTCTCCTTGTCTCTTAGCGCGTTCATCTGATTTTTGGTTGTGCCTAGTTTCCTCCTGACCGCATTTAGGCTACCTCCTTACTTTAGCACATTATTAACTGTCTGCATATTATATTTCCTGAAGTCATTTACCTCACGTTTATTTGTAACCTTTGACAGCCCTGCCAGTTCGGCTCTGTATATGGCGGTAACGGCTTTCATGTTTCGACATTACTTAATCAGATCTTTTGTTTCCTGAGATACCTTGCCAGTGTCCTGTCTATCTACCCTACCCCCTACTTATATTGCGTACTCTGCAATGATATTTTCAGATTATCACTGACTGCTTGAACACCAATGTATTCGTATTCGGTTAAAGTAGAATATTTGCTCTGCAGCGAGATCCCAAATCTATTTTCCGTCTTACCGACAATTCGTTGATGGGCTTCTTCGGTAGTTATCTCCGTTCCCTACGCAAGTCCAGGCTAATCCGAGATCTCACCATCCTGTGGGTACTACATCGCCACTTGCTGGATGCGACTATGCTACTGTAGTCGCATTACGTATAACGTCTCATGCGCTGATACAGAATAATGTGACGGCGGTTAGGTTCCTTTCAGAAGACAGATCAGAACTTTCACTCCGCTTTCAGATGAGAATTATTGGTCAACACACATTTATTCGATACGGTAAATAAACTTTACTATATAAGCTGTGACAAATACACCAGCAGATTCACGGAGCTAGAAATGAAGAGAATTAAGTCACTTTATTAGGAAAGACTGTGGGATTCCTTCGCGCTAAGAAGGTTCTACGAACGCCTCGTTTGCGAACGGCTCACAACCGCGGAGTATTTTGAAGCCAGCCAATCAAATGTGTCACGTCTGCCTGCTGAGGTTGGTTGTCGCATAAAGTGAAGTACCACGTCTAATCACCTTTTTCTTACGCCTTTCAGTGCCGCCACCGACAGATTTTGAACAACAGCGTCATCGGCGCCTTCGAGTACTCTTCGTAAAAGGACACGCCTAACCGCGCTGGTTCAACGACCCTCTTTTCTGAGCGGCGACGTGGGTGCGCGGGGACTGTCAGCGCAGCCCTTTCTGCCAAATGGCGCGTGGCACCTGCCCGCCGGCCAACCTCGAGGCTGAGTGACAGGCGCGAAACAAGGTCGCCATCGCGCGCACAGACAGACGGGGTTTGGGGAAGGCTCACACCCCTCTGGGATGGATCGTCTCTAAAAATATGCACCACCCGGTTATCTCTTCGCGAGCGCGCGCGGAGGAGCTCAACCGATCGCGACGTCATCAGCGACGGGCGGCCACGACGAAAGGAGCGCGGCACTTCTCCGCGCGGAGCCTTTCAAGAAAAGCGCTCCCAGTCAAAAGGGGGCGCATCAGCCACCGCCAACGCCAAAACGGCGGCGCACGTCCGTACGAAGATGACGACCGCCTTCTTTGGCCTCTTCTTTTGTCTCCTTTACGCGCGCGGAGGAGACGATTTCAAGGCGCGTTATCGCGGCCCACGCCATCTGGCGGAGAAAAAAGAAGCGAATAAGGATATAAACAGAGTGGGAGTGGCCGGTCGGTCGGCGGCAGACAGCGATGATGACGTCTTCGAATTGGAGCGACACCGCGGGCTCGCGAAAGAAGCAAAACACGGCCGACTCCTCCTCCAAGCTCAGCCGTCAGAATGGCCTCCGTGAGACCTGTTGTTGTTGCTGCTGCTGCTGTCATTAAAACCGCGTGTCGGCGGAAAGCGGGCCTGTCAAGAAAAGAAGACTGGCGCCATGGCAATGCCGCTGCTGCTCGGAGTCGGGAGTGTTTGGAGCTAACGCGACAAGGCAGAGTGAAGAAGAAAAGTGGGTCATTCTGCGTCAGGGACAGAAGAGACTGCCGCCCGCTCTTTCGCCTCTCTGTAGCAAAGAGGCAAAGGGCCCCTTCTCCACATCCTTTCGTTTTTGTTGCAGTTTTTGTTAAAACAAAACAAAAACGTGGGTGGGCAGCGGTGACCCGCCCAGCCGATTTGCGCCGCGGTCCACGCCCCACACTCACGCCAGCGCGCGCTGTCAGCGTCTGCTCTCACGGCTGACACGCGAACCCCGCGCTGACTCGCGCCGTTTTGCCGAAACGTTGGAGTGTGCACAAACAAGCAAGTTAGCTTGCTTCGGCTGCGCAAGGTATGTGCCATCAGCAAGGAATGAAACGCGAACAAGAAAACTGAGGTGGCAATAGGAAACCACCAACTCCTGGAGAAGAAATACGAGCGAGGTTGCATAACACATGTGAAGAAGAATCTTTGCGCCTTCGAATTTAAAATAACCGGAGATAGTATTGCGCTTCCCGTGGCTTCGTATTTTGCTGTTGGTGGCAGAGTTGTCTTGTTCGCGTTTCACATCTTGCTGATAGTACAAGTGAGCGTTCTTGGATGGCATACGCGATTTCTTTTATTTAAGTACTAATTACGACGTTCTCGATCAATGGAAGCTGAAAAAAATTGAAGTGAAAAGAGGAAAAAATAAAAATAAAACATAGCAGTGCGAGCGACAGCGTATTCGCACCCAAAGAAGTATCGGCACTGCCTGCTGCAAGGCGTGTTTTTTTTGAAAATGAAAGAAATGACGTCACACGTCCCGAGACCAGTGGTGTGTTCCATACCGCAACTGAAAATTCTCTCCATTACGCCCCAAAAAATTTCTATTTCAAGATTTTTTTTTTCTCTGCACAAGCTTAAAAATTGCGCAAATTTGGAAAAAGTGACACAATTTCAGTTCTTGGCGTTCTCTGAAACATGGTAAAAATCAAATTTCGCCAAATTTTACTCCTTAAATTCTATATAAAAAAAGAAATTTTCCGAATGGAACGTTACTGCTCCAGTCCGGGGCAGAAGGCAGACGTTTTGCGTTTTAGAGGTAAATCTGTGCGCGTAATAAACACATACTAACTACATAACTACGTCCAATATACCGGCAGCTTCATCTGGGTCAACAAAACAAAGTAAACGCGAAGACGTGCAGATGCTTACGCAACATGTGAAGGACATAGAAGAGTGCCTCGAATTGTGAAGTTTCTCGTTTTTCTTTTTTGTTATTTCAACTGTAGTGGACCAACTGCGGGCAGTAATCACAAGGTTAATCAAGCTAGTATCTGGTAACAACCTCAATCTTAACAACGTGTTATAAATACAGCCAGGGCGTCTGCTCTGTGTGACACCGTATAAACCCTGCTGCCGCCATGCACATTCTTCGCCGTCGCCCTGAACATCGGCACAGAACCTGTGGTAGTTATCACGCAGCCAGTAAATTGGCTCGTTCCTGAGTGTCAGTACACAGGGTCACGAGGTCAGGACCTCGCAATTAAGCAATTAAACTTTGTCTTCGTTTACATCGCTCAAGCTGCAACTGACAGGCATATGAGGCTATTTAAAGGTCGCAAGAACATTCCGGATCGCACCGTGTTCGCTACCTCTCTGTAAACCGAGCACTTAATTTCGCGGTTATTTTATGTTTTCGCGCCTTTCTAAACAGCAAGCAAGGGTAAAGGGAGGGGTTGAGGACAGGGCCAGAGGGTCACACCCATCTTCATAAGCTGTTTAAAATAAAAATAAAAAGCGCATAAAAACAGTAAAAAAAATATAGTCTGTGAAACTACCAAACAGCCAGCATTACTTCGTCAAACGTCGCTTATGGCGATCACCAAAAGGTTTTCTCGCGAACTCTGCTGACCGGGACACCGCCAACATGGCTCAGAATTATAAGAAAAAAAAAAAAAACACGAGATCATTGGAGAAGCCGACAGCGGCTCTAATAACTGGGAGATGCCTTGCGCCGCCGAGATCTAGTTCAGCCTTCGCGAGTGCGGACAAATCGATGGGTGCACCCTTAATCGGAAGCAGACGACAAATGAGCCTGTTGCAAGCAGACGTCGTCTAGCTGCGTGCCGGAGACATATCCACCCGAAGACACGGAGCTAGCCGCCGGCAAGTTGGGCCTCGATACGGGCGCGCCACCGGCGTTCCCATTAGCTGTGCGGAATGTGATTGGCCGTGACTCCACTTAACCTTTTCTTCTGCGGAAAGGTAAGAAGAGACGAGGTCAAGCGCGTTCTTAATTAAGCGATTTCCCTCCCCGAGCCGAGCGCCGGCCTGAAAACTTTAATGAGTGTAAAACTCGTGTCGAGATTGGGCCTCAGGCGGAGATGTAAAGGCGAACGACATTCGAGTACCTGTAGGCATTGATCCGCTTTAATTTAGTTTTTGTGCGCGACCTTTTCTCACGCCCCTGTGAAAAACGACCGCCGTTTCATCTTGCCTGACCTCGTCCGGATTCGTTATTCTTCATCGCGTTAAAGCGAAAACAAAAAGGTTTGAATAAACGCACCTAACTGAGCTACTATACATGGTTGCACGAATTCGACCGTTATAGCCCTAGGTCCTGGGTGGCGGTAAGGAAAGGAAGACAACTTTATTTAGCTGACATAATGTAAAGCTGGAACGTTGGGGCAACACTCCCACTGCGCCAGAGACGCCGGTTTCATCGACATCATTACCATCACATCCACCCCAATCATCAGCACCACGGAGTCTATAAAGGCTTCTCCTCCATCTCGCCCACCCTTGACTGAAGAAAAAAAAATAAGTCGATTTACCGAGAAAAGAATTTGAAGTCGTTGTGCACAAGAACAGTGAGGGGGGCACAGCGCGAACAAAAAGTTCGAATAAATGTTCGTACCAAACTGTCACGTGACAAGGGCGTACGAAACAAGTGCGGTATACTGTACGTGCGTTGGTACAGAAGCCGCAGGCGCAACGCACGAAATTCAGGATTCGCAGCAGTCACCAGCAATTGTCCTGAACCGAAGGAGCCTGTACCACCGGGCATGGCTCCTCCGCGTTCATCCTACAGTTCAGGAGTCTTTGAAGAGTATACACCCACGAAGACAGCGTCCGTTTCAAGCATGGGCCAAAGCCGTCAGTTCTCAGGCCTCGCTCGGCCTCCCCTCAGAGGCATCGTCGAAAGACAAGTCTGCGCGTCGTACAAGCCCCTCGTGGAGCGTTCCAGATATGGGCTAGCCTCCTCATCATTGCATCGCCGCTTTACATACCGCCGCGTCTCAGAATGCAGCCCCCGTACTCTCTTACCAGCCCCCTGGCACACACAATAGCCCGTGACAGGCAAGCACGTCGTGCTCGCCGCATGGGCGCCAAGTCCGGCGCACAGCCGTCGAACCTCATCGACGCCGTCGTCATCCGCGGCGCGTCACCGGAGCGCCGCAACCGGTAAAGGAACCCACACACCCACGGACAGCGAGCTGTCAGAGTCGAGAGATTGGAACGTCACGAAGAGAGACACGCAGCAGCACGTAGTACACGCGAGCTCTGCTCCACACACAACCGCTGCTTCGGGGGCGGCCGTGCCAGATGCTGCCTCGCAGTGCAAACAAGCAACCGCGCGCGCGCGCGCTCGTTTGAGCGAAATCACGCTCGCGCGTGTTATGCTATGCCCCCACAGTGCGAGCGAGCGCCGCGCACTGCTAGCGCCTCTGGCATCAGCAGCGGCAACTGCTGTCGCCCGGCACGGCCGCTTGCGTGCCAGTGGTTCCCAGCTTCGTTCGAATCCGTGTCAGCCGCCGTTGCTGCGATGATGTTGCGCGCGCCGTGAGAACGGTGGGAGTTGCCATCGCGCGTCACGTAGGCGACTCTACGGCGGCGAGCCTTTGATCCCGAGGACCTTGCGCGCGCGATACAGTATCGCGCCGACCGCGCCGCGGTAATTGCGTTGCCGACTCCTTGAGGACCCTGACGGCCGCTGCAGGTATACGGGGCGGCGCGCTAGTGTGAGACAGGCCGCGGGGTATCGAGCAGCGCGGCTCTGCGGTCCATTGTGGCATGCAGACTTGAACGCAGTATAGATAGCGGTTAGTCGAACGCGAGAGTTTAAAGAGCACCTATAAGTGACCGCTGCTGGAGGCTCTGTCCTATACACTGCGGGAATTGGCCCGTGTGCTCCCGCATGGTTAGCAGCTGAGATATGCGCCCCTTTTCTCTATTTTCTTTTTTTTTTAGTCGGAATACCAAAGTCAAACCCCTGCCCAATGCGCACAAATCATCTCAGCTGTAGTATGGCGCTATGTTTATCTGTATCCAACACTTCTTGCGCGTCTGTGAGTATTTGAGCTCATCTGTTAACAATTCCGCTTCGTCTACGTTAGCGTGGAAACGTGACGGCAGTTTATTTATTTATTTATTTATTTCAAGTTATCCTCTTGGCCCAGAGGGCATTACACAGGGGGAGTGATGCAGTGAAAAAAAAAAAAAAACAGTGCAACATACGTAACAAACAGTTCGAAAGAATGTAACAGAGACAAAAAATTAACAGAGGCTAATGTTATGGCACAGTATTTCGAGAAGGCGGGATAAATAATAAAAAAAAACGACGTATACAAAAAGACAGGCAAAACTGAATACAGGCGTGAACAGGGGATTATTCCCGGGGCTCGTCTGATAAGCAGACGGTAACGGGGGATAACAATCTAAAAACTAAACAGAAAGCACTGACATTGTATGAGAAACATAGTGCGCGGCATTTTGTATGCTGACGGAGGGAACAAAAAGGAGGGGTGGGGGGATAGAAAAAACGCAGCAACGAAAGTCGTTTTGAAATTGCCCCAAGTTTTAAGCGCTAACCGCATGAAGCGATAATTCGCGGCGCCGTGCCGCTCTGTCGCCGTCGCATTGTTCAGCTCGCATTGTTCAGCAGGGCGGACAGACTTCCGTATGCCAAAAAAGAAAAAAAAAAACAGAAGTGATTTTTATTTATTTTATTTACACAAAATTTTTTCTGCGCGTTGTTCTTGAAAAATAACTAGTGAACGATATAGATGTTATACCATTACTCATTCTTTGAATGTTAACGTTTACGCGAGCAGTATTCATTTCGATACCAGAGGAAACAAGCCGACGGCTTAGATATCGTGCCATGGTATGTCCACGACGGTCAAAGCACCTACCCGGACATTTCACCAGTGGAATTAGTGGCCTTCATTTCTCCGTTCTGGGAAGTGGCTTTGTTCCACCCTCAGGCCCCTCCTCGACAGTTACTACGATACCTCGACAGTCACTATGAATTGTGCTCGTATAGCTACCAACGTGTAGAACGTGGAATTGTGTCAAAACAAGACAGGCTCTAACACGGTGAACGTACAAAGTAGGGGATTACTTGACGCATCACAGACGAAAAAACTTTCCAGTTCTATGTCAGAAATTAGATCTCGCACTATGAGAGCCCGAAAACGGACATTTGGGAAAATGTGCAAAGGCTTTTGGGGGAAGCGACCGCCCCCTCCGCCCCCCCCCCCCCCCGCCCCCCCCTTAGGGCCGCTACTGTCCCTCTCCCTATTGCATTCACTCCCCTTCCTGTCTTCCTTGGGGTGGGGCACGTGAGGAGCAGCAGGCGAGAGAAACGATGGTTCAGCCGATGTTTCCAACCTGCCCCCAATTTAAGTTTTCTCTCTTTCTCTTTGCATCCTGCTTATCTAATAAACACACGAGCAATGCGCACGCAACACATGTCTGTCTCTATTTAGTTTAGCAATAGGATCTAACAAAACTCGGCGTCATAAGTGACGCATCGAGGTGCTACTTAAGAAAGCACTGCACAATTCGCACTGTAGAATACAATCTTTAATACCCGAAGTGTTCATTGGAGAACAACGACACGAAGATCTTTTGATGTGTGCGTTTTAGTTATAGGACAGGCACACGCCAAACGCCAAAAATAAATATTTATTTTGAACGGTGCTCAATGATTCAACATGGGACTTTGTAAGTTCGGCTGTTCGGCTTTGCGCCCGCCCCTTTAGTGAATGAAGCGTGTCGATATTGTTTTGGAAGCAGGTAGGCATCGCGTATTAAGAAGAAACGCAGATGCCTTGTCGTGCAAGCACACTTTATGCTTTATGCACACAGTCACAATACACCTTGCTACAAGATAAAAATAAATAAAACCGCCGGCATCGACCAAGAGTCTCTAAGTATTTCCTCCCGAGGACATGTATACACAGCGGCCTGCAAGATCTATAGAAACTATCGTTTAGAAAATGATCGATTTAGGCCCATGATACCTGGCGCTGCCTGAAGGCTTCCGATGGAATGAACCGCACTTTCACTAGAAAAAAAAAAGAGACAAACAACTTTCCCTGTAGGCTCCCGCAGATCGCCTTTCTTATATGCGAAGAAATAAAACCTCATTACGTGCGCGTAGGTTCCTTTTTCTTTGGTTTTTGTCACTTCGCCATGCTAGCCAGCGCTCCAGGCACTGGTATTTTTTTTCTTCTCGAATTTTTCTTTAGATGGGTGAAGACGATGAAAAGAGTTATTCAAGGAGCGGTGTTCTGTCAGCAGACGCAGGTCATCTGCAGGATTCCTCCGCAAGTGGCCTGGAACCTCTTGAGCTTGGCGCAATGTTCCCAGCACTTCTCCGGGTATAGGGGGCATCCATAACCCTTCAGTGTCGGCTCTGGAAAAAAATTGAGAAGCGCAAAAATGAGTGACATGAGCGTATTAGGCCGGACAGTAAACAGCAAAGAGGGTAACCAGCTATTTTCGGAGTAGCCAGTAAAAACTGTCGAGATTATCAGCAATCCAGCAAGTATGGGAACCAAAGTATGGGAAGCATCGAAGGGTTTCCACGTTACGTCACACCAAGGCGATAAGTTTTACGAGTGATGAAAACTGTCGTGATCATGCAGCTGCCTCCGTGCACGTATTCTTCAAAAAAAAAAAAAGAAAAACCTTAGAACTGATTGTCGTTGAAGCTACTGTCTATCTGCATCAGGCGTTCCTCCACGTCTCGCAATCTCGTATCTTATACATAAAAGATTGCGCAATCTCGTATCTTATACATACAAAGCGGTCCATGCAGGGCAGGTCATCAAATAAAACAGTTCTCTCTCTCTCACCCTCTAAGGACGCAGTGTTCTTGCGCGGAAAAAAGGGGTCGCAGTGGCCAGGTATCGAAACCGCTCCTGACCGTTAGGTCAGCAGCAGAGCGCCACAACCGCTAAGCCAGCGTCTCGAGTTGCCTTAACTGAACCAGGCGAGTCATTGTTCCTCTGAGCCCTCGTCGCTTTCCGAGAAACAATGACACCAACACACCGCCATTTAAGTTTTGTGCTTACAGGCATCTCCTGAGAATCTCTTGTCCTCGATCACGACGTTTTTCAGAAATCCCTCGAAAGTGTGTGTACCAACTCGGATAGGCCCGGCATACAGGGCACGTGCTACAGACTTTCTGCCGTTCCGCCGGGCAGTTGGCGTGTCCTTTCGCCATCGCGCTGTCTCCTCTTACCCGCAGCAGCAGAAGCGGCTGGTATGTGGAACGACAGCCAAGAGCGCCCGGCATGTGGGCCGAGGGCCAGAGGAGGAGGCGGCTGCTCAAACACGAACGCGGAGTCTCCCCAAGCGTCCTGCCCCGCCAGCGCTGGAGACGCGCATACGTTCACTGAATGCAGTTGCATGCAGCGCCAGCTTCGTGTAGTGGCTTTCCGCCCGTCTAGGATAGCAGGCTCATCAATCGTTTATCATTTCACTGCCGTGCCAGGCTTTTAATCATGTCCTTCCGTGGTGCCTGTCTTGTGTCGAGCAAACTTGGCACAGCTAGCATGGCTTTCAAGTGAGAAGGGGTGGGGAAATGTGAGAATAGCTCGCTTCTTCTTATTTTGCTGTGCTTTTGTTTTTGTTTTTACCTTACTGCAGCGCTCTTAATATGCAAGTGTCTGCCTCCGCCTCCTAGCGATGGAGTAGCTTGAACTGCCTCCCTTGTGACGTGAATCTTGTCAGCTCTTGGCTTCCTCGAAGCTTGCCGCCGCTTTCACAAGCGATTACGAGTTCCGTTCCGGTGTGCCAAGGCCTGTACTCTTCCCATTCAACGTATCTTACGGGAGGAAAAGCTACCCTACGCGCGAAAAGCGATCTGGACGCATCGGCGTCATCCCTGTCAACGGTGGCCTCATTTCGAACTATCGAACATGCGATTTTCACCCCACGGAAGTAGTCCCGAGACACCGGTTGATAAGCCGGCTATCGTTATCGGGTTGTCGCTCAAGCAATGTGGAGACTTTTCATTCACATTTTTCCGGAACAAATTCGGCTCCCCTTGTAGGCTGTAGGTACTCTGTTATTCCGAGGCCCATAACCTGTAGTAAACAGTGCTTGCGGGTTTGCCAAAAACGCGTCAATAGAAACCGCAGGCCATAAGCTTCCATAGAACTGCTGAGATCCGGGACGAGTATTCTTCGATATATTTCCGAGACCTAACTCCAGACAAGCATCGGAAGAAACGCTGGCCAGTGAGGCTTACTTTGCATCGTCTTTTCCGAAGGTCAGGCAATAAATAGTTCCGCACAAATCGCTAGATTTCACATTTCATTAAGAGTAAACAAATTAATAAAACGATACATCAGCGACAAACTGTGTTTTTCTAAGCGGCTAACGTAGGAGCGCTTTGACTAACCAGACAAATAACCACCAATCGAGTAACCAGAGCTCCACAACTTGAGTATCGCCACAACCACCGAACCAATCGCGGATTCCGCGCGAAAATCGCTCACACAAATACGATCTAAATTTCGAGCAACCTCTGTCACCACGTGTCTGTTGCCAAGGCGATCAAAGCAGCCTCTAATTAAATTTCGGAGCTCCAGCAGTGTTAAGTGATATACAGTGGCGCAGTAAGCAGCAATACGCAAGGAAAACACACGGGAAGAGGAAGTGGACTGTACAGGTGCAAATTGTCCCGTCCACATGTAAAGTCAACTGCACCTATGCCGCGCATCAATTCTTAGTGGCCTTGTTATTTTTCTTTGCTCAATATTTACACTCTCTCTCCACTGTGATTGTCCCGTAAGGTATGTGATGGACTAGTTTCTTAAAATGGCCCTAGTTCCACACTATCATCGCAGGTACACCGCTTTTTATCCTTCGTCTTTTCTCTTTTGTGGCCGCGCCTTTCGTTTATTCCGCTAATATTACAAAAACAGAAGTTCCACATCAACTCCACGTGCGCCTTTCGCGTGCCCAATCAGCTCCCAAATATAATCCATCAGCGTTAAAACGCTGCCAACCACGCCCGTCACGGCACTGCATACACGTGGGCTGGAATTCCCCAACATTCCGCAGTTCCACAACACTCTGTAGTTCCACTACACTGCGTTGCTAGCCCTTATAAAAATGCTCTACAGACTTTCTATAGACTTCTTACAGACTCTATTGTTTTTGCATAATAGATACATTAGTCTATTCATAGTCTATAGACTGTCTATAGATGAACGCCTACTAAAAGAGTACAGCCGTCTGCATATTGTATACAGACTGCACAAAGGATTTGTATTGTCTATAGAAAGTCTATAAACTTCCCTGACGGAAGTCTATGGAGAGTCTATAAACTTTCTAAAGAAATTTTTGTTAGGGCTCCACGAGTAGAACATCCCCGTTCACGCGCTTCGCACCATCGCATCACATCACTTTATTAACTTTAAGACCCTCCATTTCGAGGGTATTCTACAAGACAACGTCACAATCTTACAATCACCCCTTTCACCCAGCGTAATAACTGCTTTAAATATTCTTTTTTTCCGCGAACAGTAACGGAGTGGAATCAACTTACTAACGACGAAGTCCTACAGCTATCTGTAACATCATTTATCGGCAACCTCAGTACACAATAATGTCCTCTGTCATGCATTCCCGTTTCCAATTTTTTATGACCTGACTTTAATATTGTGATCGTTTTGGTGCTCTTTCTTCATTTAATTAATTCCCTGTTGACCATGTTCACTGATGACTTGATAGTAGTGTATTTATATGCCCCAAACCTTATTGTACTTTTTTGCTGTGTTACGTCATTGAGCCTTTCATTTTTGCTGTTGTGTTTTTGTTGCTTATTATTAATTTGTGGCCTTTGTACTTTTTTTTTCTTAATATTTGTACTTACCTATTTTCTGTATGCTCACCCTGCGAAAATCCCTTCCTGGGATTGCAGTATTAATAAATAAATAAATAAATAATTACATAAAGGGCGGGTGAAGGAATAAACGCAAGCCTGCGTACAAAAAATATTCGGGTTGAATATGGATGGCATACAGTTCGCAAGTGTGGATGGGCAGGTGGTTGCAGTGACGTCATCTGGACAGCCATTCCAGTCTACGGCTGTGGCCGCACCGTCAGCGCTGCGCTGAATTAAAGCGCAAAGCAGCGGCGGCTCGAGGCAGAAGCAACACTGTGCCACGCGCCGAGCGCGTGAGTGAGCGCGCGCGATCCTCTCAAGGGCGATGCCGAGCAAACACCCTCGGCGACACCGCGCGGACGGCCCACGGTCGCCGCAATAGCAGCCTCGTTCGAACGTTTCTCCGTCGAGTAGCTGCGCATAACAACGGGGTCGCTGGCGCTGCGAAAACAATCCGTCCGAGAGCACTCGGATTTCTGTTTGCCGCAACCAACGACCGACGTCTCCTTGACACAACGGCGCTTCCTCGCCTCCACTTCGCCGACGGAATTTCTGCCGTTTTCTCTTTGCTCTCGGGAAACAACGCAACGAAATGAGCAAATAGAAAGAAGATTCACTAAATGGGAGAGCAAAATAAATAAGTTACTCTTTGATGCCGCGTAAAACGTATACGCTTATTCGATGGCGATTGAGTAAGCGTCCACTGAACCGCACCTCAAAGCAGTACACGTGAGGGTCCAGGCCAGCCGTGAAGATTTCGCGTGAAAGTGACGGTTGCAGCCGAGCAAAACCCAAGGGAAAGGGAAACTTGCATAATTTTCCATTCTTCATCACGCGCGCCACGATCTGCAATCCCAGCTCGATATACTACGCTCGGGTGACCAGCCCTTGTATCTGTCCAGAATTCACACCCCGCTGCGCTCGCCGTGAACACCAGGGAAAAAAAAATGGATAGAGATGGGAGTGAGCCGTTTCTCTTTCGTGCGAGTCTTGCACGCAGGCGACGATGCGAGTGAACGTGCGTGAATGCATGCGGAGAACCGCTTGCGTGGTAGCCGCGGCGGCGTTGTAGCCGCCTCGCTCGTACTGGCAACTGCGAACGAGATCCTCGCGATGGCACGCCAAAGCATGCTTGAGCGAGGCCTCGTTGCTTTCGCATTTCGCTCCAGCTCTTGGCAGAATGAGCACGGTGAGGAATGAGAACTGCTCGCAGGCTTCTTTCAAGGGAATGAAGCCCTGCTGGCTTCGAAGCAGGAGATGGCGCTGGGGCGACAAGGAGGAGCTGACGTCACAGGAGTGGCATGGGAAGTGCGTGGCCTGCTGTGACATTGTGGGAGAATGTAACTTTCTTTCTTTCTTTCTTTCTTCCTTTCTTTCTTTCTTTCTTTCTTTCTTTCTTTCTTTCTTTCCTTCTTTCTTTCTTTCTTTCTTTCTTTCGTTCTTTCTTTCTTTCTTTCTTTCTTTCCTTCTTTCTTTCTTTCCTTCTTTCCTTCTTTCTTTCTTTCGTTCTTTCTTTCTTGCTTGCTTGCTTTCTCTTTCTTCCTTCCTTTCTTTCTTTCTTTCTTTCTTTCTCTTTCTTTCTTGCTTGCTTTCTCTCTCTTTATTTCCTTCTTTCTTTCTTTCTTCCGTTCTTTCTTTCTTCCTTTCTTTCTTCCATTCTTTCTTTCTTCCTTTCTTTCTTCCATTCGTTCTCTCTTTCTTTCCTTCTTCCTTTCTTTCTTTCTTTCCTTCTTTCTCTTTCTTTCTTACTTGCTTTCTCTCTCTCTCTCTCTTTCTTTCTTGCTTGCTTGCTTTCTTCCTTTCTTTCTTTCTTCCTTTCTTCCTTTCTTTCCTTCTTTCTTTCTTTCCTTCTTTCTTTCTTTCCTTCTTTCCTTCTTTCTTTCTTTCGTTCTTTCTTTCTTGCTTGCTTGCTTTCTCTTTCTTCCTTTCTTTCTTTCTTTCTTTCTTTCTCTTTCTTTCTTGCTTGCTTTCTCTCTCTTTATTTCCTTCTTTCTTTCTTTCTTCCGTTCTTTCTTTCTTCCTTTCTTTCTTCCATTCTTTCTTTCTTCCTTTCTTTCTTCCATTCTTTCTCTCTTTCTTTCCTTCTTCCTTTCTTTCTTCCTTTCTTTCTTTCCTTCTTTCTCTTTCTTTCTTACTTGCTTTCTCTCTCTCTCTCTCTTTCTTTCTTGCTTGCTTGCTTTCTTCCTTTCTTTCTTTCTTCCTTTCTTCCTTTCTTTCCTTCTTTCTTTCTTTCCTTCTTTCTTTCTTTCCTTCTTTCCTTCTTTCTTTCTTTCGTTCTTTCTTTCTTGCTTGCTTGCTTTCTCTTTCTTCCTTTCTTTCTTTCTTTCTTTCTCTTTCTTTCTTGCTTGCTTTCTCTCTCTTTATTTCCTTCTTTCTTTCTTTCTTCCGTTCTTTCTTTCTTCCTTTCTTTCTTCCATTCTTTCTTTCTTCCTTTCTTTCTTCCATTCTTTCTCTCTTTCTTTCTTCCTTTCTTTCTTTCCTTCTTTCTCTTTCTTTCTTACTTGCTTTCTCTCTCTCTCTCTCTTTCTTGCTTGCTTGCTTGCTTTCTTCCTTTCTTTCTTTCTTCCTTTCTTCCTTTCTTTCCTTCTTTCTTTCTTTCCTTCTTTCTTTCTTTCCTTCTTTCTTTCTTTCGTTCTTTCTTTCTTTCGTTCTTTCTTTCTTGCTTGCTTGCTTTCTCTTTCTTCCTTTCTTTCTTTCTTTCTTTCTTTCTCTTTCTTTCTTGCTTGCTTTCTCTCTCTTTATTTCCTTCTTTCTTTCTTTCTTCCGTTCTTTCTTTCTTCCTTTCTTTCTTCCATTCTTTCTTTCTTCCTTTCTTTCTTCCATTCTTTCTCTCTTTCTTTCCTTCTTCCTTTCTTTCTTCCTTTCTTTCTTTCCTTCTTTCTCTTTCTTTCTTACTTGCTTTCTCTCTCTCTCTCTCTTTCTTTCTTGCTTGCTTGCTTTCTTCCTTTCTTTCTTTCTTCCTTTCTTCCTTTCTTTCCTTCTTTCTTTCTTTCCTTCTTTCTTTCTTTCCTTCTTTCCTTCTTTCTTTCTTTCGTTCTTTCTTTCTTGCTTGCTTGCTTTCTCTTTCTTCCTTTCTTTCTTTCTTTCTTTCTTTCTCTTTCTTTCTTGCTTGCTTTCTCTCTCTTTATTTCCTTCTTTCTTTCTTTCTTCCGTTCTTTCTTTCTTCCTTTCTTTCTTCCATTCTTTCTTTCTTCCTTTCTTTCTTCCATTCTTTCTCTCTTTCTTTCCTTCTTCCTTTCTTTCTTCCTTTCTTTCTTTCCTTCTTTCTCTTTCTTTCTTACTTGCTTTCTCTCTCTCTCTCTCTCTTTCTTTCTTGCTTGCTTGCTTTCTTCCTTTCTTTCTTTCTTCCTTTCTTCCTTTCTTTCCTTCTTTCTTTCTTTCCTTCTTTCTTTCTTTCCTTCTTTCCTTCTTTCTTTCTTTCGTTCTTTCTTTCTTGCTTGCTTGCTTTCTCTTTCTTCCTTTCTTTCTTTCTTTCTTTCTCTTTCTTTCTTGCTTGCTTTCTCTCTCTTTATTTCCTTCTTTCTTTCTTTCTTCCGTTCTTTCTTTCTTCCTTTCTTTCTTCCATTCTTTCCTTCTTCCTTTCTTTCTTCCTTTCTTTCTTTCCTTCTTTCTCTTTCTTTCTTACTTGCTTTCTCTCTCTCTCTTTCTTTCTTGCTTGCTTGCTTTCTTCCTTTCTTTCTTTCTTCCTTTCTTCCTTTCTTTCCTTCTTTCTTCCTTTATTTCTTTCTTCATTTCTTTCTTTTTTTGATGGTTTGTGGAGGCAGCATTAAAATATGTTTTCCCCGCGAAGTCCATTACATGAGGCAGTCCTTGCGTGTGAATCTGTGCTAAACGCGGTACAGTTCAGGATAGAGGTTTCTCACCCAGCGCCAAAATTCCGGCGAACAACTGTTCCTTTCACTTTTCCGCCATACTATCGTGACTCGCTATAGACTTGCGGAGCGATTGCGCGCTGCGCTACTAGCATCGAAGGCTGTATATTCTAACACAGATAGCGAATGAAAAAAAAATATCTTTAGTTTATGGTCATTAAGCTAATTTGTCGCCACGCAATACGCCCACTTGTTGCACACATTATGCCCCCAGGTCCTCCAGAAGTTCCCTCTGCATTACTGAATGCAGAAACACAATGAGCTCTATACATATCAGTCGCGGCTTGCTGGATGCACCACTGAGCACGTCAACGTCCTCACGAAGGATGAAAATTTGGCGAAATTCCTTCACGTACGACATACAGCAAAAAAAAAAAGAAAAACAGGGAAAAAAACAAAAACGGAGTACAGTCCCCGAACACAACCCAGCCACTCAGCATTTAGTTAGGCATGCCGAGCAAGTTATGCGCAAGGGCATATGCGTTACGTGGATAAGCACAGGCACAAAAGGTCAGTTCCATACAAAGGAGATGATGCGAAGCGTGACTATCAGATCCTTATTCCAGTGCATTCGACTATGGTTGTTTCATGGTTGCGCGTCCAGTGATGCAAGTCAGCAAACAGGACAACTGGTTTGTGAGGCTACTCAGACTGGCTTAGAGTTCACATCCCTGCCCCCTCCGTCTCTACCACCGCTCGAAAGCCCGCACGGTCCGCATGACGATGTTAACGTCCGCTGATACGCCTTTTCTATCCTATGCCATAGCAATTTCCATTACCAATGCCATACTGCAAGTTGGGATTACCGTACCCTTCGGTCAGCGCATACGTATATGTAGCGCTTCGTTTCGCTTCGATCGTTATACGCCTTGGCTGACCGGGTACATCATGCACGGTCATACCGGCGGCGAGAAAGAGAGAGAGACAAGCAAAGATACGGACATTCTTGAAAAAAATAAATAAAAACGCAGCGTTCAGTTTCGCCTTGTAGCTTTTACTCCTTGCCGTTATAATTTCCGACGCAATACACGTCGAACTCATCTGGAGAACACAGCCTTACCTACTGTATAGACAAAAGGGTTATTTCAGACGATACAAACGCGGTGGCAGCGCGCATCCTCAGAGACAGCGCTCTCCTTGTCTCTATCTTCATTTCGGTCGCTATCTTTTCTCCATCTCTCTTTTGACTCTCTCCTCTCTCTCTCTTTCTCTCTCTCTCCTCTTCCTTTTCTCTTTCTCTCTTTTTTTTACGCGATAGAAGGGTCCGCATCAGCGGAAAGTCGTCGTGCGAGGAGAAGCAACCTAGATGGGCCACATAGGTCACGTGACCTTGTGGCATCATTGAATTAATGATTGTTCGCGAGAGGTTGCTCGGCAAGAGTAACCTGGGTCTCACAAGCTTTATCGGTAGCTGTGTTTGAAACAGCCACTGTCTTGTTGTTTGGGCAAACGACTTCTTTTATAGCTACGTACGCATTCGCCGAGAGCGCCGTGCGTCCGCCTGTTCTGTAGACTCGGATCATACCTCTTAGTTTGGTTTGTCCACGAGGCGGTTGTCGAGCGTACAAAAAGGACTGCATGTAGTAATTCTTCGAGCAAAAGTTGTAAGTTCTGCGCTGCGTGTCCTCCTTACTCTCTCCGCGTTGCATTGCGCGGTTTTTAAAACGAACGAAATGCACCAACTAGCCCGCCAGAAGAAACTTGCTGTCAACTACGAAGTGCTTTTGTACATTCGCATTCTTCAGGCTGTTGCTTTACGAGCAAGACACTTATTCAGCCATCCTTCTCCTTTGCAAGGACCAATTGTATAGTGTTGGCGCTTTCCGGGGTCACTTTGTTGCGGCACCAAGCACTCTTGTCTGACACGCTCTTGTCCGCTACGTTCACTGAGGAGCGCATGTAACGCTGCTTCCTTCTTGGAGTGTTTGCGTCCGTCAGCCGTGGACAACGCTCGTCATTCATGGCGCCTGCTTTCCAACTGTCTAGGAGGTCAATTGCAGCGACGAGGCCCCTCTTTCAAGACGGCTCATCGGAGGCCAAGTTGGTCTCGACATTCAAGACGCCTCTTTCTGTCGACCTTGGCTTCTCGCAGTGGTCGCGCCGCGGTTGCCAAACTACGCAACAACCGCCGTTGAGACAGCCCTGATCAAAAACCCTTTCAACAGCAGCGCCCAAGAAAGCCTTAAAAAAAGAGAAAACATTTACTTAGCCCCTAACTGAGGAACCACATTTACTGCATAGATAAGAAAAGCAACGTACAGTATTTCGCTTGGGAAAAGGCAACGTAGAAGCAAGTTTCTTTCAATGGCAAGTAGAGAAAGAGAGAAAAAATAAAACTTCAACGAGGGGAAAAGTGGGTTGGTCTGCTGAAAAAATAACAAGGGGAAAACCACCATAAAATCAATACTGGTGTCTTCACTAAGGTTTCCTATCGATCACATTCTATTCTGATGGGCATAACAAGTCGGCTTCAAAGCCGGGCATTACAAGAATTGTATGCACCACTATATCCGAGGCCCTACCACACCGATGTGGTAATCATCATCCTCATCAGCAGCAGCAGAAGCATGATTACGCCCGCTGCAGGGCAAAGGCCTCTCCCATGTCTCTCCAAGTAACCCTGTTCTTTGCCAGCTGCGGCCACCGTATCCCCGCAAATTTCTTAATCTCATCCGCCCACCTGACTTTCTGCCGCCCCCTGCTAAGCTTGTCTTCTCTTGGAATCCACTCGGTTACCCTTAAGGACGAGCGGTTATCTTGCCTTCGCATTGCATGCCCTGCCCAAGCCCATTTATAATCATCGATCTGTAAGGCTGATTCTCGCTCGTCAGCAAATCGAGTGAGAAATATTGAATCGCCGTCATACGCTTTTTTTTTTTTTCTCGAAGGCTTTATTTGTCCGCCAGGCACTGAACCTTCTCAAAGTTCTCTATAGTTGTAACTTCCTCTGAGCGCAAAAATGAATATTTCGCTTAGGCAGACAACAGGAACACACACCCGAGTCTGCATGATTTACACTGTCGGATTTTATGGTTGGAGAATCTTACCGCCGTACCGAAGGAAACGGTTAGAAAGACAGCTTTACCCACACTTCGCACTTTGGTTGCAAAAAATCTTTACCAACTCTTTGCAATTCGGTTACAACTGTGTCTTGCTGTAACATGCCTCTAATGGCCACGTAATACGTAGAATCAGTGATTTTTCCAGCCCCACCAAAAGTATCAAGAACTGCGTTTGCACTCAGGAGAGTACCAACAGGGAATTTTCACTGACATCAAGCGCCTTCTTCCGTAGCGATATCACCAGACAGGGAGTAAAATTACCGCCTTCTCAAAGGTTACGGAGGCTGTTCCAACAAAGCTTAACGATATTCACAAAATACGCAAAAAAAAATAACAATACTCGCGACGCTGCGACCTACCAAGCTGTTGACCATGTCGTGTCCTGAGCTTAAATCCATTCCTCCCTATTGTAGGTACAATTATAAACAAATTAAACGCGAACAACAGAACCGAAATGCCAACACAAAGACACGAACATATTAGCTGTGTTTGGGGAGAAGCGAGTCTAACACTTCTAAAGGAGTGTCTTTGAGCATCCGAAGTGTAATTAACCAGCGCTAGTATTACTGAGCATAGCCCGGCGAAGATATCCTCATATCTACGAGCGTATTTCAGTTGTCTTGTTCACGATTCATTTGTATACCTTTTTGCGAGAAATTCAATGAAGAGTCTTACCATCGTCACCGTAGCTCCCGACCTCTGAAGAGTCCAAGTTCGAGTTGGACTTGAAATCTGAGTTCAGGAAATCACTCGAGAATAGGCAACCGGCGTCGATGTGCTGTACTGAAGGGAGCAATAAAAAGAGAAAATCGCGAAGAGGTTAAAGAAAACAGTGAGGAAGAGAACACATTTGGTGACGGGCTGCCGAATGTAACGTAACGCGTCACGGCACTGGAGCTACAACATGAAAGGAAACAGTCAGTTTGCGAACAACAAAGAATTCTGTTATTTCTGCGCTATACAGAGGTTAAAAATGTTTAATAGTTATTTTAAGTCAAGAAAGAAATTACTTTAAAATAAGTAAAAAGCGTGCTTGCTACTCCATACCTGAGAAGTACTATTTGGTTGAATGCTCATAATGACGACGAGGCACTACGAAAAATGCACTAAACATCCATGCACAGCGCATGTTGAATTATTTTGCTTTTATTCGTTCTTAGCATAACAGTGCAGAAAGAAAACCGTATTTGCAAAATTCCTTGTAAAGTGTGCTGTGCAGTCCTCCAGCATGGTATAGAATGAGTGGTGGACGTTCCGACTAAAACGGGGAAATCTCACGGCGTTGATGTAATTTGCGTCAAAGCGACAAAAACAGGGAACGTTTAAAACGCGTCAGAAAAAAAATGGCTCGGTTTTAATGCAGTTAAACCGAGTACACGTGCGAAAGCATGTGTTTAGACTGGTTGGCTGGTAGTTCTGCTTGGCTGGGTCGTCGACACGACTGGCGACGATATTAGACTCCGGTTAAGCTCTGATCGAGGTTAAGCTTATCTGATATGTTCGCGCCGCAGATGGAAGCTAAAGAAGACTATGATGTGCAATGCACAGTGCAAGAGTGTGTTACAGTTTATCACGAGGAGTGATTGGTTGTGGTGATAGCATAGTGCTCTCGTGCAGTGGCCAGCAGAGCTGATCTGTTCGCGCCGCTGGGATTCGATACCCAGTCAAGGAAATATTTTTTCTTATTTACTAAAGGTCAGGGTCAAGGCTTCAGCGATGTCCCGGCTTTTGCCATTTTAGTCGTGAAGTAGAGCGTTCACTCTAAAAAAATGATGATGATGATGATGATGATGATGAATTTTAATGGCGCAGGGTCAGCCTTCGCCAAAGAGCGCCATGACTCAAGGTATTTTTCCTTTACGCAAGGTGGGGTCAAAGACCTATTTTCCAAGTATTTCGCCCCAGAGGAGCCGCACACCAGGCCAGGGGAAAGCTTGTACCCATTGTATCACCGGTGGATGCCTGGCAGCTTTAGGGATCGAACGGAGAAAAAAAAGAGCCACTACTATCTTTTTGTTCAAAAATGCTGAGTGCAGCTTGCTACCGTGGCGCACAGATTGTTTCACAGAAACCAATTTTACAAAGATCTCGCGGAGGAGTCCCGATAATAGCGATGCCAATGCATTTGCGGAAACAATACCTTGACGCGCTGACTGCGTGGAGAAACGCAATTATGTGGAGGTTTTCGCCGGAGCTAATTACGTTCGACAAGTCTTCGTTTCCAGGTTCTTACACCGGTGCCTTCTACCCGTTATTGTCCAAAGACAGACTGAAAACTAAACATGTTGACAGAATTGTCCATCTGATTCATGGTTTAGGTTTGGTTTTGGTTTATTGGGGTTTAACGTCCCGAAGCAACTCAGGTTATGAGGGACACCATAGTGAAGGGCTCCGGAAATTTAGACCACGTGGGGTTCTTTAACGTGCACTGACATCGCACAGCACACGGGCCTCTAGAATTTCGCCTTCATCAAAATTCGGCCGCCGCGGCCGGGATCGAACCCGCGTCTTTCGGGTCAGCAGCCGAGCGCCGTAACCACTTAGCCACCGCGGAGGGGCTGTCCATCTGATTGAGTTTGATAACTTACAACAAATCGCGAGACGGTTGGAGATGTCCCGAGATGGGTTTGATCTGTACGCTACGCGCGTACAGTGCTGTGCACTTGCAGTGCCAATTTCTTGTAACGAACATACATGTGAAATCTCCTTATTGTTGTCCTTCGTTAACCACGGAAACTCCACCGTTAGCAATAACCGGCACATCCTCAGTTTGTGTCACCATCAAACGGCACACGATCGAGTCAGCATAACACAGCTTGCTTTCAACGAGACCCTTAAGAATGAAGGGTAACGCGAGGGATGTTGCGATGGGGACGCAGATACAGAGAAGTAAAGGACACACATCTTCATCACGTAACGCCCTGCCCACCGCTTTCACAAGGCCGCTCGCTGTAACTAGTACATGCTTATTAGGAAACCTGCTCAGACAGGAGGAGCGAAATTCGGCCTATCGTTTCGTCGAAAGGTCTGTCTATATAGCTAACACCACCGTTTCATCATCGCCATCACCTGCGGAACGAAGGACTTCGATTACACCTCCTGCGATGACCTCTGATTACCACCGACTGCCGCCAACACGGGAGTCGTACTGTTCGCAGTCATTTCTTATCCGTTTGCGACCATCGAATCGTACACTTACTTAAACAGAGGAGTGCAACTGCCAAGCAGCACAGTCGCACCGCTGACGTCATCGTCTGTTTGCAGGCTGCGCCGTGGTTGCGTCACTGAACCGCTATGATGCTGCTGCGATTCACTCGAAGAGCACTGAAAT